>NC_138752.1:3307903-3461300 GCF_965113315.1 Podarcis vaucheri
CAAGAAACCATTGGGTGGTGCCCAACCAACTTTTACTCAGGTGCAAGCCCATTCAAATCCATGGACCTCTATTAACCATGCCCATGGGTCAACTCTGAGTGTGACTAACACTGAATACAACTCCATGGGTTTTCCTCCACCACCACCCTATACTTATATTCTGCTATTTAACTGGAGTCCTCAAAGCAGCTAAGAACATTTATAAATGCAACAACTAAATCCTACACAGTAGACCCACCAAAACCAATCAGCCTAATTTCATAATTTTGAGTGCAGTGGGGTTCATTATTCCTTCATCCTAAAAGAAAACTCAGGGAATCGAATGGACTCTAATGTGCCCATTAATTTCAGTGGTTTTACTCTGAGTAGTACTAACATTGGGATTTACCCACAGTGGGCCATTCAAAGAAGAGCCAAATGGTAAGTGCTCCAAAGGTTTCTGCCTCTCTCCATCAAGCAACCACATTCTCCACCTGAGAATGGTGAGCTGCAATTTTCTCCTCCTTCTTGGGTTTTCTGTACAAGCAGCACATGCACAAGATCCTAATATCTGATTAGAAATCACCATTCAGGGAAGATACAGGAGCCAAGAAGATGCTCATGGATTTTAAAAATCCTTCCTTCCTTTACTTACATGAAAACAAATTTACAGTTGATTTAATGCCACCCATATTTTCACTTGCTGCTTCCATTCTGTATTTCATTAATGCCATAGATTTTCTGCACACAGGCGGGTAGGTGGCATGAAACTGGAACGGGATCAGTGCTTTGTAAGCTGAACTACTTGTTCTCCTCAATGTCTTGGGAGCTGCATTTCTGTTGCCTTCCCAGCTGACGCAGGGGATGACCATGAGAGGGGCAGCGGGAGGGACGCAGCTCTCTTGGGGTAGCTTCAGGTGTGGGAGGCAGGTGAGCAGGGAATGAATGCCTGGCTGATGGAGCAACAAGGTGGGAGGTCTTCAGAACTGTGTTTTGATTTTATTGTTTTTTATGGATATGATTCATAAATTGCTTAGCAAAAAACTAGACTTCTAAAAACTGGGGCATAGAAGAGTCACTCAGTCTCATTGCATCCTCTTTGATGTCTGGAACCCGGATGACCCATTTTTCTGGACTGAACCTGCTACCTGTCAGTTTGGAGCTCCCTGTATTCAAATGCCAGCAGCCTCCAGGTGAATGAAGAAAACAGCCTTCTTGCCCACACCTGTAAGTTCGCCAAGCCAACAATTCATCGGCCGAGTGTGGAAGTTATTCCACTAAACAAGACATAAGAAACTGCACCTGTCTTTGAGACAAAGGCTTGAATTCCACTGAGGCCTCTTTTTCTGTTGAGGTGTTGCATTAACAGAACATTTTTTAGTATTTCCTCTAAAATTATATACCTGGTGCTTTGACTGCTTAGTCTTTTGTATGCATCACTGAAATCAGAGCAGGGGAAACCCTTTGAGGACACCGCTTTTCATCATCAGGTGCAAAATTGAGAAGTATCAGTCAAATCTTTTCAAATTGAGGGGTGATGACCACACACACTTGATACTACACTTGATCTTAGCCAAAAGGCCGAGAAGCGATAGGGGGGGGGGTGATGACCCAAAAAATTAAAGAATCAGCATTGTCTCACACTGGAGGGAAGATGGCAGTTCCAAGTTAGGAAGGAGTTGTCAACCTTTTTTAGGGGGTGGGGGTTGACTAATAATCTGTTTTTGAACCAATTACTAGACTGCTTAAATTTAAATACATTTGCACTTTATCTAAAGTTGAAATATAAGTGACTTTTTGAGAGATGAAGGAAGCTGCCCCAGGTAGGGTTGGGAAGGTCCAAGACCCTGGAGAGCCACTGCCAGTCAGAGTAGACAGTACTGAGCTAGATGGACTAATAGCTTCCTGTGCTATCCTATGTATGTTCTCAAGTGTGAGTCAGCTGCTTCTGAAATGCCCTCCAGTTTCAAAAACAAGTTGACTTTATGAAGTTACTTTCAGGTCCAGTGAGCTCAGTACCGTTTGCTCTGACTGACGGCAGCTTGGCAAGGGCTCAGGCAGAGAAGGGTCTCCCCCCCCCCAGCCTCCTGTGATCCTTGTAATTGGAGGTATCTGGGTTGAACCCAGGGGTCTTGTGCATTCAAAGTATGGGTCTACCACTGAGCTGTGGTCTCTGAGCATTTGTCCTCTGTCAAAGGCATCTGCTATTCTGAAAAAGGGAATCTGGAAGCCTGATGGGTGTAGAGCCCATTATGCATGTTGGCTATCTCCCTGCCCAAGAATGAGCCTATGCCCAAATAAATTTGTTAGTGTTAAAGATGCTCCAAGAATCTTTTGGGGTTTTTTATTGCAGGAGAGTTGATATAATTAGAAAAAGACTCAAGGGTGCTTCTCCAGCATGCGGCCAGGAAAACCACACATGGCAACGAAAGACTGGTTGTGAGCATTCCGTGGCTCCCCTTCACACCCATGAATATAGCTGTTTCATAGAATCACAGAACTGTAGAGTTCTAGTCCATCTAGTCCAAGCTCCTACAGTGCAGGAATCACAGCTAAATTTACAATATTTCCCCCCACTTTGCAGACAGTTATTGCCTTCCAAAGCAATTTCAATTAAGGGATGGCTGCTTTCAGATTTATCTGGCTCACACACACACACCAGGGAAGTGTGTGTCCGTAGGAAATCAAATTGTAGCCAGGAATGTTGCAGAATTATGCTTGCAGAATTTCATTGACTAATAAGAAATAAGAAAGACTGTAATAAGAGTTGCTGCTGGAATGCTTTTGTGGCCTCAATACAAACAGATGCATTTTCCTTTTTTAGGAGCTTTATACTTGTTTTTCCTACGGGTTGGTCCCGCATTTGTTTCTGAGGAATGAAAGGGTTTTGTGCAGTGTAAATTGGACAGGCCTAATAAAGACCCACATCAAGCAGATAACCATTGACAGCATTTATTATCCAATCTGCTGGAAATGTTTTTAGCACCCATCGTCTGTCTTGCTTTGATAAGGAGTGACATATTCTCTCTCTCTCTCTCTCTCTCTCTCTCTCTCTCTGCCTCCCCCTTGCAGGACCTGTTGTTTAGCGTCTGTGCTCTCAATATCATCTCCACTATTGTCTGTGCTCTGGCCACTGCGATGTGCTGCATGCAGATGGTCTCCTCTGACATTCTGCAAATGGTAAGTGAATTCCAGCAAGAGAATGTGCAGTTATGCGTCTATCTCTTCCCCCTTGCCTTGGTGTATCCATGCAATATTGAAGGGGCTCACCAAGGGGCAAGTCCAGATTCTCTTTTCAGGGACTTTGTGTTTGTTTGTTTGTTTGTTTGTTTGTTTGTTTGTTTACCACTATGTCATAAAAAACACCAAAGTTAACAGCAATAAAACTATAATGGAAACCATATAAAATAAGTTAAAAACAGACATCAATTTACCATCATGGAAGGATGTATTCTTAATTGGCGCATAGGCCTGGAGCAATGGAAAAGTTATCAGCTGGCATTTAAAAGCTGGCAGAGAAGAAACGTACTGAATCTCTATTGGCAGAGCATTCTTCGTGACTGGGCCAATGTCAAATGATCCTGGGGAATGACCAACGATGCTCCTCCAGATGATCTCGTCAGCTGAGCTGTGATTCAGCATTTGATCTCTTAGAAACTGTTGAATGCTGCTATTCTGTATTCATAGCTCCCACTTCCTCTTATGTAATCCAGCTGTCCCCAACCTGGTCCTCTCCAGATGTTCCTGGACTCACAACTTCCATCAGTCTCAGCCCTCAGGGCAAATGACTCACCAGCCTCCTCATTTGGCCCGTGGGGCTTTTTTGGCTATGTCGTGCCTACCTGGCATTTTGGCCTGCAGGGGTGGGGGAAGTCCAGACTGCCAGCTCCAGTTCCCCACCTAAGGTAGGATACGTCCTCCAGGCAGCCCCCAGTCTCCTTCAGTCAGCAGGGCTCATCTTAGAATAATAGATGCTAAGATTCTCCAAAGAACTGCACTGAACAAATAAATACCGTATTTTTTGCACCATAGGACACAATTTTTCCATCTTAAAAACTAAGGGGAAAAGTCTGTGCGTCTTATGGAGCGAATGCAGGGGGGGGGGGAGGCAAGCAGGAAAAGCCCCCAAGAGCCACACACAATCTTGCGGGCTTTTCCCCAGGAGGGAGAAGGGACTGACGCGGCCAGTCAGTCCCTTCTCCCTCCTCTGGAAAAGCCTTGCGTAATCTCTCCAGTCGTGGGAGGCTGTGCAAGGCTAAAGAGGAAGCCCGGGCAGCGAGCGTGATCCACCCCGCTCGCTGCCCGGGCTTCCTCTTTTGCCTAGTACGCCTCTCCAGCCGCAGGAGGCTGCACAAGGCTAAAGAAGCCAACTTTTTAAAAATCTCTCTATCTCTACCTCTTTTTCTTTTTTCGTCCTTTCTCCACCCCCTTATTTTCTTCTGGATCAGTGTTTTTATCTAGATTAATGTTTTAGTTTGGAGGGGGGGGGAATATTATAAAAAAGGAAACTTTGCAGCTTTTATTTTAGTATACAATAAAAACAGATTAAACAAAACACAAGAGAAGGAACTAGCATAGAAGAAGAAGAGAAAAGGGAAAGAGGGAGGATACAAAGCCATTTACCAGAGGTAGATCTTAACCCTTGCCTCACCTGGGAGCTTCTCTGGGCAGGAATTCCCTCGGCTTAAGTGGGGTGAGGGAAGAGTGGCAGGTAGGGGGGTACCTACCTAGACAGTGAAGCCACATGTCTCTCCAATGAAAATTGGGAGTGGGCATTGTGTGAAGTGGCTGTGGATCTCCTGCCGCAGAAGTGTAGGACTGTATAGAGTTGGGAGTGCCGCCCGAGGGTCATCTAGCCCAGCCCCCTCACAATGTAGGAATCACAGCTAAAGAACGCCAGGCAGATGGTCCCCCAACCGCTGCTTAAAAGCCTCCAGTGGTGGAGACCCCCAACAACTTCCGAGGTCACAGAATTGCAGGGTTGGAAGGGAACCCCAGGAGTCATCTAGTCCAGCCCCGGTGGACAGCGGGCACAATCCATCACGTTGTGCAAGGCTAAAGATGCTGCTCAAGGCTAAAGAGGAAGCACGTAGCCTGTCCGTTGCTCTTTGGGGCTGGGGGGGGGAATAATATTTTTCCCTTGATTTCCCCCTCTAAAAACTAGGTGTGTCCTGTGGTCCGGTGCGTCCAATAGAGCGAAAAATGCGGTACTGTATCTGACATGGTGCCTCTCAGCTGTTGTGGGAATCCAGCTGCCATCAGCCCAGCCAGCCTGGTCAATGGTTAGGGATAGTGAGAATTGTAATCCAAAGACAGCTGGAGGGCAATGTGGAAGGCACCACATTGGCCAGCCTTGCTCTGCTCTGATACAGTTTATGTGCTGCACATCAAACAGCAACACGTGTGAATCAGCCAGGGGAAGAAGAAAAGGGAATTGTTTGGCGATGGCTTATTTTTTGGCCCATTTATAAACTCTGTTGTTAACAAGGTAGTTTTTAAGGTCCAGCTCAATAATTGATGGGAATGAGAGTAGAAAAAGTTCTGAGATTGGTGTGTACGTGTGTGCTAAGGAACATGCTGAGTGGTAGGGGGTGTTGCTGAGTCAAGTACAGTTGCTTTTCTTATCCATACCTTTACAGGTTTTTGCTCTGCATTTTTTTCTTTTTCTTTTTGCTGCATGATAAAAAGTGCTGATAAAGGAGATCCCTCCATTTCCTCTGAAAAGGAGTTTGAACTGTTGTGCATGTTCCAAGCAAGTGTCCTTGTGAAAAGCACTCGCAGGCGCTTAGAACAGTTAGTGAGAGCATCCTTTTCTTTTGGAACATTCCCTCTTGTGGGAAACAGATGTTCCAAGCATCCCCTCTTCCCCTTCTCCAGCGTGGAGGAGATGAAGGGGCTCTGGGTGTTTGAAGGACGGGCCAAGCAGGTCTTGCTCATGGCAGGTTTCAAGCAGAGCCCACACAGCTTACAAGGGCAAAGGAACACTAGGGTCCTTTCATGCAAATTAAAAGCATGAAAGTCAAGTTAAAAGTTAACAAGTCAGATTCATAAGAAAACACCACAGCACCCTCCCTAGAATGCTAAGATTTTTGTTTATGTTCTACCTTTTCACCAAATGAGGATCCTCCTTTGCCTTAGTGCTTCACATAATCAGTCCTAAATGCCAGCCCTTCTTCCTCTGTCAGCAGTTCTACGCCTTAGCAACACGAAACTGGCATATATCATCACGGCCATCCAATCTCTTTCCACGCTTCGTGAGTCACCTTCTGTCTTTACGACCTGCATGCTCAGTAATCCCTTCTGCATCGATTCTTTGCCCTTAAATTACGAGTTGTGCTTGTGGTATCCTGGGTCTGTCGCTTAATGTCCTGCTGATCTGAAGGCATGAACTGAACCAGAAATCACACCCTTTGCTAAGCTTGGCTTAAATTTACCGTAGGATTGGAAGTGGGATTAGTTTAAACTTACTTGTCAAGCCTCAAGGAATATTACTTCTCATTTTCTTCTGAACTATATGGTAAACTTGCTCAGTGTATCTTGAGAAGTAGGAATTAACAAGAGGAGCCTGTGACAAAATATTGCTGTCACATTGCATTCTCCAACCTGGTGCCCTCCATAAGTTGCTGGACTACAACTCCCACCAGCCCCTGCCAGAATAGCCAAAGGCCAGGAATTATGGGAGTTGTAGCCCTGCACAGTCCAGAGGGCCCCAGGCCGGGGGAAGTTTATGATTCCTCCCTCAGTTGCAGGATATTCCCGCTGAGGGTGTTGCCCGTTCCTTCATCCCCACCTCCAGGTTTGAAGGACTGTGTTCAATGTCTGGATTACGAGAATACCATTGACTGTAATGATGCTGGGCTGTTTATTGTGACTGTCACAGCCTCCCTCTGACTTAAAGCACTCTTGACATATTACCTCTTGTAAAAGTTCCAGCAATGGTATCCATCAGCAAATGTAAGACGGAGTTAATGATGGTATGTGGTCACTGTATAGCTTCTGTTGTCAGCTACAGGTATAATAATAATAATAATTCATTGTGGGTCTCATTAGGTTCCATTTCACTGAACAGCCTGCCTCTCAGTTTTCTACTTTTGAATACATTCATCAACAGATCTTCTGGTAGAGATGACCATAGTTCAGTAGCAGAACACATGCTCTGTGTGTAGAAGGTCCCAAATTTACTCCCCAGCATCTCCCACTAGAGATGAAGCGTCAGGCGTTGGCAAAGGCCTCTCTCTGCCTGGGAGTCAATAGGTCCGTGTTGTGTTCAGGCACAGGAATTATCTGTGCACTGTTCATTCAAAGGCAACCCACAGCTTGCACCCTATGCCAAACTCTTAGGCTCAAGCAAAACCCTGCCACAGGCAGAAATGTGTTGCCTTCCTGAAACCTCTGTGAGCCAGAAATCAAGCCAAGAACCAACAATCTTTTCAGTTGCCTCATAATTCCCAGAGAGACTGGACTTCCAACACTTCTTATGGAAGTGATATCTTAAATTCAGAATATATATCAGGGATCCAGAGACTCGGTTCACAAAAAATGTGGAGGATTTAGAACTCTTATAACACTTTCATGGGGATTTAATTTCACAGCTCTAGAAATAGGAATGCAATATTAGGGTGCAGGATGAAAGTTATTGGCGCTTCCTGCTGCTTAATCTTACAAAACACTTCCTTTTTAACAGCCACACATAATTTTTCTACCAGAAGGAAGGGAATAGGGGTCTCAAATGACCCAGAGAACCTAGGAACTGAGTCCCAGAAGGATAGGGACATCTGGGGAAAATGTGGAGACAGACTTGGGGGCAAGGCAAGCTGTGGAATCAGGTAAGGAATCGGACAAAGCAGTAGAGAGGAGAAGAGTGAAAGGTAGGTTTGCAGCCAGGTGAGCAGTCTGAAGGCACCACTGGTGTCAGGAAGACTAAGAGGCAAGGAGAGCGGAGGTCAAGAACGGCATGTGTTACCTAGGGAGCAGGGAGTGGATGTTGGAGCCAGCAGAGAGAGAGTGCGCGCGCACACACACACACACACACACAAACTTCTTCTTTTTTTAATCAAATATGTCCTTATTTCCTTTTTGTTACATAGGTAGAGAAAACAGTTACAAACTTTGAGAAAAATGATAAGGAAGACTCTACTATATATTTTAGGGGAATTTGTCCTCTACGTACCATATTGGCCTGAATATAAGCCACACTCGCAAATAAGCTGCACCTTTAAAATTCAAGGGGTAAAAAGAAAAAAAGACAATACCCAAATATAAGCCGCTCCCTTAAAATTGCCGGCGCAGGTAAGTGATGAGCGCTCTTCCCTGGTGCTCCCCCCTTGTGGTTGTCCACCTGCAGCGGCGTGAGTGTGGCGTACCCACTTCCCAGCTGGTTTGCGGCGCACTTACTTCTCAGCTCCTCCCCCCCCCCGCTAAGATCTATCCTGTAACGGGTGGGAGGCAGTGGCACCCTAAAAAACTTTTCGGCTGCAGCAGCGGTGTTTGGGGGTGGTGCACAGGCTGCCTGGCGACTTTCCCCCTTTTATGATTCCTCCATCCGCAGCAGTGGTACTTGCAGGGTTGCCTAAGGTTGCGGATATAAGCCACACTCTAACTTTGCATTATCAGAATTGGGGGGGGGGGAGTGTGGCTTATATTTGGGCCAATACGGTATTTGGATGGCTCTCGGGATACTGGGGTGAGGGTTCCCGAGGTGGGGCAGTGGTCGTTGTCATCACTTGACTGGTGGATGCCATTTTGAATCAAGGTGGTGGTGACCAGGATGTGACTTTGGTGTGACACAACCTGTGTTTAGTATAGGTTTGGTCACCTCTTGTGATATCATCACCAAACTTGCCATGAGGGTTCCCAAGATGAGATAGAAGCCGGAAGAGTGGCTGGGGAAACTCAGCCAGATGGGCAGGGTATAAATAATAAGTTGTTGTGGTTGTTGTTGTTATTGTGTGACAAGTCAAAATTCACAAATTACACTATCCATTTAAAAATCACAATATTGTTGGTTTCTACAATTTCCTGGGAAGCTCCATGCACTCACTATTAAGAAAGACAGAAAGAGAAAAATAAGTAATACAGTGGAGTAATAGTTACTTAGCACTGCATACCTTATGGGAGAAAGCACCTCTAAGCTAAAACTGTAAAAACCCAGTATAAATACTATATGAGATATACCAAGTCAATCACTGTCCTGATATGTCCAATCAGTGACAAAGTCTGCTACCTGCACCCCAGCAACCCTCATGCTGAGTTTGGAGGTGCTATCCGGGAGGCAGCCAAGCCTTTGCCAAAAATGGGTATAGTCAATCCAAAGTCATGTTTTGGTCTGCCGTCATGATTTATAGTAGTAGTAGTAGTAGTAGTAGTAGTAGTAGTAGTAGTAATAATAATAATAATAATAATAATAATAATAATAATTTATTTATACCTCACCCATCTGGCTGGGTCTCCCCAGCCACTCTGGGCGGCTTCCAACAAAATATTAAAATAAAATATTCTATTAAACATTAAAAGCTTCCCTAAACAGGGGCTGCCTTCAGAGGTCTTCTGAAAGTCTGGTAGTTGTTTTTCTTTTGGACATCTGATGGGAGGGCGTTTCACAGGGCGCCACCACCGAGAAGGCCCTCTGCCTGGTTCCCTGTAACTTGGCTTCTCGCAGTGCGGGAACCGCCAGAAGGCCCTTGGTGCTGGACCTCAGTGTCCAGGCAGAACGATGGAGGTGGAGACACTCCTTCAGGTATACAGGGCCGAGGCTGTTTAGGGCTTTAAAGGTCACTTTGAATTGTCCTTGGAAACGTACTGGGAGCCAATGTAGATCTTTCAAGACCAGTGTTATGTGGTCACTCCCAGTCAGCAGTCTAGCTGCCGCATTCTGTATTAGTTGTAGTATGGTTTACGGAGTTCAAAAGCCAATGAAGACCACTGCCCCACCTTAGGATCCCTTGTGCTGAGAGGGGCAATGATATCTCTAGAGGTGGCTGAACATGGGGAACAAGTGGACAAATCGTTTTCTAAAATATATACTAGATTAGACTAGACTCCCCCTCCCTCCTCCCCTCTTTGTCGCTCTCTCTCTCTCTCTCAACTATGAGATACCTTTACCCAACTTGTGCCCACTCAAGTGCTTCATTTGGCAGAATTGGCACTACGACAGGTTCCTCCCAATGCCCTTTCTGCATTTGTATGAACTCCATCGTTTAGTGTGGCAGCACCTACACTTTGGAAACTCCCTGCCTGTTGAGATCAAGCAGGCGCCTTCACTCTACTCTTTTCAGTGCCAGCTCAAAACGTTCTTGTTTAGACAAGTCTGCTCAGATGCTTAGAAAGCTGCTGTGAATTTTAACCTGCTGTAGTATTTTTACTTTTTGTATGTTTAAAATTATTGTTGTAAATGTTACTATATTATTGTTTTATCTTTTTGTAAACTGCTTTTTTCTACAGCCAAATCTTGTGGGAAAGGGGCTTACAAATAAATGGGTGACGATGATGAAGATAACGATGCTGATTGTGTGTCATAGTAATTAGAAGGAGGTACCATTCCCTCTAATGCTGAACTTAACATACATTATGCAGTGATTCCTTACTCGTATACGGGTCTTCTTTGGAAATGTGTTTTTGCCTTTTGCTCTGACTAGCAGCTGATGTGCTTTCTCCTGCTGTATGAACTTGCTAGAACCTACTGAGTGCTATTCCTAATGCATCTTGAATCTCCTGCTTGTATCACACAGTTCCTGCCGCAGAGGTCTCATTCTGCCAACCCTGACTGTATGACGCCCCATGGGACTATCTTGGGGCACCAGACCTTGGATTTTGACGAGTTCATCCCTCCAATTCCACCCCCACCCTACTACCCACCCGAGTACACATGCACTCCTGTGATAGAAGCACAAAGGTAAATGATTTCTTTAGCCTGTGACTAACCGTTCACACAAGAGCCATGAATGAGCTGGTACTCAGCAAAGGGTTCTTGGTCTGCTGCTCTGTCCCAGGCCCCAGACAGCAAAGAGGGATTCTTCCAGGGCTGCTGCTGGCTTTGAAAGATAGCAAGGCACTCTTGGGAGCCGCAGGCTCAGTTCAAATAGACAGCATTTTCATTCATTCATTGTATAGGTTCTTAGTAGGACTGTTCCTTAAGTTCAAAACAAGTCTTAGCTGATAAATTCTACAACATTTGGTTAATTCATTGAGTACAGTGTAAATCGGCATGCTTTTGCAAGAAGCATGCCATCTTTTGTCTTTAGATGACCCAAATGCATCATAGCAGGAATAATCTTGAAAGAGGCTTTCCCTCCTGTGGGTGAGCGAAAGGGAGATGCCTCTGCTAAGGGGTTGCTTGTCCTCTGCACTTTTAAGAAGTAGTTGCCTTCAAAAAGAAATCAGATTTTTTTATAGAAATGTCTGCCATCCAATTAATTAGGTCACCACTTTCATCTGAGCAAAAGTTGATTTAATTGATTGAACTGTTTTGTTGATTAAATGTTAAAGCCCCATTTGTTGATGGCTTTCTCTATTGCTGATTCTTGTTGTCATTGTGTGTGTGCTTGTTTAGAGGGCTCCACCTGGACTTCCCTCACTCACCCTTTGGCGCTTTGTACGAGGTTGCCATCAACAGCCCTGGAATGCTCTATCCATCTGAGCTGCCCCCTCCCTATGAAGCAGTTATTGGACAAAGCCCAGCCAATCAGGTGAGAGAGACCACTAGTGGGAGGATTGTTTGTTTGTTTGTTTAAAAATTATTCATATACTGCTATGTCATTTTTTAATAAAAAAAATCCAAGTGGTTTACAGCAATAAACTATAACACTGTACAACAAAAACCATCAAAAATAAGTTAAAAGTAGAAATCAGGTAACTATTGTGGAAAGATGTCTTCTTCATGGCCTGCATAGTGAGGAGGCCTTTGAAACTTCCCCCAGAAGGTGTGCTGAATCTCAGGATTGGGCCGATGACACTAAAGGCTCCATTTCTGATTGTCCATTGAGCCAGCCCAGGGAATGACCAACGACACTCCTGCTGGGGATCTCAGTGATCAAGCTGGGATAGAAGGGTTCAAGGAATTCAGGATCTGATCACTCTTCATCTGTGCCCAACCTGCCCAACCCAGCTTTTATCAGTCTCAGCCAGCATGACCAATGCTCAGGCATTTTGGGAGTTTGGGGGGGTGACAGTTTGAGGAAGGCTAATGTAATTCCATGCAAATGGGGAGCAAGTATAAATCACATGATCAGAACCAGCTCTTCTTCAGGAATAGTTAGACAGGGATTGAATCTGGGACCTTCTGCATGCAAAGAGATGCTCTCCCAGTGAGCTGCTGCCCTTTCCTCAGATGGCAAGCAGCAACCTCAGCAGGGATGGGCAACCTTTTTCCTGTTGAGGGCCACAGGCCAACAGTGGGTAGTACCAGAGGCAAAAGCCTACTGGGTCAAAGACTCTCCTGCTTCCATGTTCACCATCTTGGACTGGAATTCTGAGTACAAGTCAGGTCTGCCCCTTAGGGCTCAATGGAGCAGTGAGATCCCTGCAGAGCATGCTCCATCAGCCTGGAGATGGCACAGGGACGGGGTCTGGTGTCAGCATATGACTGCAGAGATGCTGGTTCAGGATCCAGCATAGCTCCATGGGACTTCCAAATCAACATGCACAAGACTGGGCTGTGAGCAGCTAAATCTCGAGTGATTTCTTTGATGGTGAATGCTTCCGCTCCTGATTTTCTTTTCTTTTCTTTGCTATTCACAGGTCACCACTGTGGACCAGCAAGTCACAGAGCCCAGTCTGGGTGAGAGAAACACCACAGCAGGCTTCAGCAGCCAAGGTGATCTATGCACTGCTCATTCACTGGCACAGGGCTCGTGCCCACTTTGATGCCTGTACTTGTGACCACAGGCCACCTTGGCTGTGACTCCAGGAAGACCTGCTCCCTGTCTTGCAGGGCTTTTCCACCTGGTCTGGGGAAGGCGGGCCCAGACTGACTCCAGCTGCAAAAGCTGAGGCTGCTGAGCAGACACTTGGGCTGGGGTGTTGTCAATATTATTTTTTTGTATCTTTATTTTTAGATCTTATTGTGATTTATGTAGCCATTGTTCAATTTGGCTGTGTACTTTCTGAAGTGTTTTATTTATTGTTTATGACTATTTTTGTAATGTTTTGTAATTATGTAAATCTTTTCATGTTGTAAACTGCCTTGACCATGGTTTGAACCAGTGCTTTTTTCCTAGAAAAATAGGTGCCTGTACTCGCCATGAAGTTGTCAGAGTAAGTGCCACACTTTTTGACAACCACAAAAAGAGGTGCTGGGACTGCGTGCCCTTGAGTGCCCCCTGGGAAAAAACTCTGGTTTTAACCATGGAAAGGCAGCGTACAAATAACATGATGATGATGATGATGATGATACTGTACCTGGCAGCTGAAACCACAAAATCAGAGGCAATTAAGAGAGGTTCATTGCTGCATTAGATCTGCACCAGTCCATTCATGTGTGGGACTCATTGCTTTATCTTGCGCTCGTCAAAGGATGCGCCTGCACATGCCAGCCAGCTCCAAATATGGGAAAATTTCATTTAACCTTCCTTGGGGTTTTCCTTAGAAGAGGACATGGAGAGTTGCTTGTAGGAAGAACACCACTAGACAAATGAAGGAAAATAGAAGAGTTTCCCAAGAATTTAAGAAATCTGGGAAGTTTATCTGAAAACAAGTGAATCACCCAAAGGAGCAAGGGCTTCTTGTTAGAGCCCAGGCTTTAGGATTCAGGGCTACATGAGAAACATAATGATCAAGAGTGTTGCAGTACCTTCAGCCCAGGGTCCCAGGGTGGGTTACAGCTTTAAAACACAATTTAAAAACAATTTAAAACAACTTACAGTCATAAGGCAGGTGGCTCCAAAAAATGTAAGGGTAGGGGTAAAGTGGCGCACCTGCAGCATTCTCTGAAAGCTGTATAATCTAGGTGTCAGGTGCACTTCTGTGGGGAAGGAGTTCCACAACGTAGGGGCCACCGCAGAGAAGGCTCTCCTGGGTTGCCACCCCCTGAACCGATGAGGACAGAGGAACTACCAAGAGGACCCCTCTCTGCTGAGCTCAGCACCTGAAAGGGTCTTTAGCAAAAAAGGGGGTCTTTCAGATATTTGGGGCCTGAATTTGGGGTCTGAATATTTAGGGCTTTAAGTCTGAGCACCTTGAATTGAGCCGGGAAATGAACTGGGAACCAGTGCAGCTGATTTAAACCAGGTTGGCACTTTATGACACTTCTCCTCTGTTCATTTCATTCTCCCTTTGCATTTTTGACGGTATCATAAAACCAGGTTGGCCTGTGCTCAATAGTGGCACTGCAGCAGTTTCTGACTCGCCTCTGTTTTGCAGCCTCGGCGGACAGCACTTCCCACGTGGCCTCTGAAGCAGCTGACACCCCTGAGCACCTCAGCTACTCCTCAGAGGACCTCTGTTCCCTGGAAGTCCAGGAGTCCCTCCTTTCCACGGGCTTCTCTTCATATGAAGCAACCCACAAAGGTGCCGTAAATAGGAGCTGCTCCAGCTTAGACTACAGCATCCATTGTGGGCTGCATAGGACTCGCTCCCAGGGTTCCCCAGGCGACGAGGCCAGCCAGACCTCTGTGCATGGCTCTCGTGGCCAGGAGCCCGAGACCTGCTCCCGTCGTCGCTCCTCAGACTGTTCCTCAGAGAACTTCACTGCCTCCAGGAGAGACTCACGCAGCTCAGTCAGAGAATGCAAAACCACACCCCCTCAGAAGCCACGGAAGATGTGTTGTGGGGTCTTCATCCCACCCGCTGGGCCACAGACTCACCATGCCCATTGCTCAGTGCCTGCAAACAGTTTGCCCCACAGCTGCCCAGAGAGGATGGCCCAACAGCGCACGAGGAAAACCAGGATTTCCAGCATAGTCCGATCCACTAGTGACCCTCTGTCATGTACGTCTGCCACTGAAGGTAAGTGTCGCCTGCTGAGATACTGGTCAACAGAGCCAGTGGCGGTGTAGTGGTTAGAGTGCCAGACTAGGACCTGGGAGACCAGGGTTTGAATCCCCCCTCAGGCGTGTTGCTCCCAGGGGGATTTTGGCCAGTCACTCCCTCTCAGCCTAACCTCCCTCTCAAGGTTGTTCTGGGGACAAAGTGGGGAGGAGAAGAAAGATGTGTGCTTCCTTGAGCTCCTTGGAGGAAAGGTGGCATCTAAAAGTTATAAATTAAAGAAACAAACATAACATTTCCAGATGTTGTTGGACTGCGGGGTGAACACACCTGTCAACACTGCATTCTCTTCTGTTTTTCATTTTTCCATTTAAAGTTCAGTTTGCCACTAATGCATCAGTTAGCATTTTTAAAAATGTTGTCAGCATTTTATTTATTAATTTATAAAAATATTTAATAGACAACTATTTCATTAAAAATATCAAACTGGTTTCCAGCAAAAATACATAAAACCAAACAGTAAAAACCATATTTAAAAACCACATTAAAAGGATGTATTCTTAATTGGCTGCATAGACCTGGCAGAAAAGAAAACTTTTCAGCCAGTATTCAAAAGTCAGCACAGAAGGTGCCTGCTGAATATCCAGTGGCAGAGCATTCCACAGGACTGGACCAATGACACTGAAGGCTCGTTTTCTTTCTGTTATCAAGTTAGCCTCAGCATTTAGTGTGCATTTCTCTTATATATGCATATATTGTGTGCAATGTGTGATACCAGGGGATGGACCACTGGCAGAAGGCCACAGCTTCCCCCCCATGTGGTGCCCCCTTTGCACGAGTAGTACACAAAGAGGCCTAGAGAGCTGACTGATCATGACAGGGCAGGCATGGAACAATCAGAACAATTATTATAATATCAGAACAATGATTTATACAGCCAGGGGTGTGCCTGTCTCATTTTGCTGCCTCAGGTGAAATGGGAAGGTGCTGCCCAACTGCCCCCAACCCTGCCAAAGCCTCGCTTACTAGCTTCCAGCAAGGTCTCACAAAGTCCCAGGAGAGCTCAGGAGAGCTCAGCCCCGGCAGCAGGAGCACGCACACACCCCCTGGATTCTGCTGCCCACAGCAGCTGCTTCCATCTGTCTCATGAGTGGGCTGGCTCTGTCTATAGGCACTGGTGGTGGTAACAATGACCCACTGAACGCGCTGTGGGCCTTGTGTCTGAATTAGCGCTATTTCTCCCCACCGCCTTCATAACATTTCTCTTCCCGTTCGGTTTTAGTTCCTGCCTCTGGTCCTCACGTGGCTGCCTCTACTTATCAGGACTCCAGAAACCAGCTCCATCCAGTGGGAAAATTGAGGGACCCCAAAAAGGCTGAACGCTCCCGGAAGCCAAAGGCCTTCCAGACCATCTGCAAGGAGCGTCCCCACTCTCTGGTGGACCTGCAAGCCTACAAGGACACGAAGATCCTGGTGGCCAAGTTTTTGGAGCACTCAAACTGCAACCTTCCCCCGGAGGTGCGTCATGTGGTGAACAGCATCCGGTCGGTCATCAAGTCTGACGAGCGGCACATGGAAGAAGCCATCTTCAGTGCAAACATCATTGACCAGGTGGGCAGCTGTAACGTTTTGGTTTGGGTAACGACGGCCATGGTAGAATCTCCTTGTTCCATGGCAGTTTGCTGCTGGATACCAGTCACTGGGGGACAACAGAGCGAAGGCAATGGCCAGGGCAGGCAGAGGGCACCGACACTCTCCAGATTAGGGATCTCTGTGAAATTGCTACTTTCAAATTTGATATCAAAACCAGTCACAGTTAGGTTGCTTTGAGCTCAGTATCAAAGTGGATGCAGATTCCATGTACATGTGCAGAATGCCCCAGCCCCTTTTGCATGGCAGTGCCAACATTACAGATGTGGCCAGATGGTACCAAACAGGCCAGCAAAGCAGAGGTGGGGGGTGGGCATAGGAGAAGGCAGGCAGGCAGACACAGGCACTCATAGATGCACATCCACACTATCAGCCAAGCAGTCACAAACTCAACAAGAAGCTTCATGCAGGCAGGAAGGCAGGGACTCAGCCGGGGGGGGGGCTGCATCTTCAAGTGGGCTGGCAGATTCACACAGAGAGAAACACACACTAGAGGAGAGTAGGATGTAGAAAGGCAGGGCTGGCAGAATGAGGAAAAACAGGCTGGAAGGCATGGAAGAAGTAAACTGACGGGGAGAAATTGGGCGGAGGGTTTGCCACCATCTCAGAGAACACAAGGCAAACAAAGTGGGTGGGGAACTGAAATGAAGGTGAGAAAAGAACTTCCATCATCCCTGGCCATTGGCCACACTTGCTGGGGCTGATGGGAATTGTAGTTCATCACCATCCAGTTTCCTACCTTCCTAAGATGTTGGATGTTGCACCAGATTATGTTCTCTGTTTTTTATTTTTTTACACTTGTACGATTTTGTGGCTAGGGAATAAAGATCACAATTCTGTGATCTATAGTGACTCAGAGGTAATTTGGAGGTGCAGGTCATCCAACGGTGCACCCCACAAAGTGCCAGCAGGTAACTGGCTTGACTCCTTGAACTGCGATTTTGCATCCGGCTCCACCACCACCACCCAGATACTGCTCCCCCATTTTGCACCAGGCGGTGGCTCTCGAGGTTCTAGCTTTTTAAAAAGCAGCAGCACATTTTGCTACAAGCGCCTGCTGGAACCGCCAGGGGCAAGCTATTCCACTTGCCTTGCCCCACACCTTCCCTCAGACCCCTAAAAGGCGGAGCTTCTGTTTAAGTACTTTTTCTTGCTGTCTCTTAGTGTTTTTGTGGGTCCAAAAGGCAGAATATGAATAAAGGAAAAAGTAACGTAACCTTCCGTCCCAGAAGTCTGCAGTCTGCCCACCTCTGGCTCTGCTCTGTATCTCGCTTTTCTTCTTGCTCTCAACTTGTGCCTCTCCTCTTTCTCTGCAGGTGATCATGAGCTCCCGACAGAATGTGGATGCCTCAAGAAAACGGCTTCAGGAAGACCTCCACCTACAGAGCTGTGGGGCACTGAGCTCTCCGGGGGCCTTGTTACGCAGGGCCCACATTGGCCCCAGCTTAGAGAGACCACACAGTTTAATCGGAGTCTGTCGAGAAACCATCCTTTGACAAAGTACTGTGGCTGTTTCACAGAGGAATATTCCAGCTCCACTGCAGGCCTCTGGGGGAGCCCAGCATCGGGGGGGGGGCGTTAAAAGGCAAAGCAAACCCAACAGACACCCCTGAAGAGTCTTCCTTTCATGGTCCGGCTTTGGATCTTAACTTTCAGTGGCACAGCGCCCCGGTTCCTGTGGCTGCCTATTGAAGGGGCTCCTTTTGCAAAAGACCATTGGTTTATTATTTAACAAACAAACACAGACACATACTTTTTCTCATTCAAAGAAGTTGCTTTTAAAAGTTTTGAAGGACATGCTTGGGGCTGGAGGGCACCGCCCCCCCCCCCCGTTGCCAAGCTGCGATGACCCTGCTTTACAACTTAGAAGTTGTATTTTATTCACTGTACCTCAAAAGTGTTTTAACTAATTCTGAACAGTGTTTTAATAAAAAGAAAAAAGAAAAAAATGTATTTCTGGACACTGCATCTTCCAGAATTGATTTTCTGCAATCAATATGTGGATTTTCTGTTGGGTTTCTGGGGGAGGGAGTTTGATGTGTTTATTGTCTATGTCCCCACCCTTTTTGGGCTAACTGATGTGCTGTTTTCCCCTTTTTAAAGATATTTCTGCTCCACTGATATTGACAATTCTAAGATTGGACCCAGGATAGTGGGATGGGGCACTTGTAACCTACTAACTACTGTTGGACCAATGCCCGTCATCCCTGACCAGTGACTGTGTTGGCCACAGTCCATGGTCTGGCAACATCTGGAGTGCCCTCTTCTTCTAGGTTGCAAGCTGGATCCCTGGGGAAAGCTAAGGGTCTTATTCGCGGGCGGGGGGGGTTGAGCTCATGCCCCTTTTATTTGGCAGTTGTGGACCAAACCAGAACCAGTGCTCAGTGCAGAGCTGTCCTATGGGGCTTGGGAGTGGTTCCAGAAAGCAGGAACGTTTGTGCGAGAACTTGAGCACTTCTTCATCCAGCGCTTATGGAGCTGGAACACTTGCACCCTCCCTGCTGCAACAGAAGCTCATTCAACAGACGGCAGCGGCTACCTGGGCCCCTCTCTTGCTCCTTGCCTCTTTTGCTACAGCCCCAGCCCCAAGGATTTCTTTGCAGTATCAGCTCAGAAAGATGCCAAAAGTTGCCATCTCTGAAAATGCTTTTTTCATCTCTGCTATTATGCAACTACAGTGACCTCCAGTGGAAGCCCAAGCATTCAGCTAACTCGCACTCCCTCAAAATCTGCAGTGCTGATTTCTGGAGGGGAAGATGAATGGTGAGCAGGAAATTCCTTCTGCAATGTCACTTCAAGATGAAGCCCCAGTGGCTGAAGCCTGCGCTCTGCCCAGCCTCTCTTGGAACACGGCATGCCACTCTTGCACAAATCCCCCTGGAGGAGAAAGGAGCTGTGCCACCAGCCGCACCAGCTGGTCCTGGTGTCATCACACCTGCTAACCGAGGGGTGGGGGACCTTTTCCCACACAGAGGCAGAACCCGCTTGGTGGGAACTGTTGGCCAGACCCCCAAGTGAACAGGCGGGTGAGGGGGGTTGGCCTGTGGGTTGAAGGTTTTCTATCCCTGCACTAAGCAGACTTCAAAAACAAACAAAGGAAGCCACAGTGCTTTATTACTCCAAATTTATTAGCGAGTCTAGATTATTTCTCTCCTAGGGTCACCTGCATGCAACAAGAGATCTACTGCGTTACTCCTTGAACTACAGTAATCCTAAAGCTTTTCTGTTACTGCATGTAAGGCTTCTTTAGTCACAGTGTATTATTGTTTTTTTCAAGGCCTTGGCCAAAAGGAGAGAGAGAGAAATCAAGACAAAAAAGGTTACATCAGTTGACATTTATCTCATAATGAACACAACATTACTAGTACTCGGTTTATCATCTCCACAAATTCTAATACTGTTGATGGCGATGACTTCCCCATTTGCAGCCATCATTTACATTCAGACCACATGTTGGCTCAGAAAAAAAACAAGAAAAAGGAAACAGGATTGACCTTAAAACTATTTAAACATGGCTTTCTGGTAGTAAACTCAAGTTCAACCAAAGAGGAATAGATGGAAGGTTGTGGGATATTAAAAACTAGGAACCCCATGTACCCCATATGCAAATCCATAAGAACAATTTCAGTCATTAAAAAACCATAAATTTACTTGATCTAAATAAATATCCAGCTTTATATTGCGGCAAGTCTTTTGTTATTTTGCATCTGGGTTTTTGTTTTTTTTAAAAAACCTCCTCCTCCCCATCACCCCCACCAGCCCCCACCCCTTGTTCCACACTTAAAGTCACGTTTCATCAAAACTTGTTAACACGTTACACTTGTCAATAAGAATACCAAGGACAACAGTAGCTTAGCATCAAACACTCCACCCCCAACCCCAGTCCCAACCAGAAGTGCATACATTCTTGGTCATTTCGAAACTGGCCTGCCCTCACTTATCTCCTCAAATTACACAGGCAGTTTTGCCACATTGCTTAGAAGCAGCAGGCGTGCATACCTGGGACGGGCATGCCGCAGTCAGTGTTCAAATAAATGCCACAAGCAGAATCCACCAGCAAGAGGGATTGCGCAGGCCCCACTGCCTGCAGCTGGATCCCAGACAACACACCAGTGGGGTTTGCACAGGGGGCGTTTGTGGTGGATGCCGCCCTATGCTGCCAGCTTCCACAGGGAAAGGGCTTTGTAGATGATGTTGCAAAATACTTCCATGTATTAGAAAGGTGGTGTCAGTTGGTTATTGGTCCATAAGTAACAGATTCATCTTTTGGCAAAAAAATGTTGTTTAAAAGAGAAAGAAATGGAGAAGAAAAAGGCAAAGAAGCTGGATCTGTTGAGGTTCCAGAATATATCCACGAATTGGTTCAAACCCTTTCTGTTCCTACAAAATACAAAAATTCCTCTTGAAGGTTCTAGAATGGCTGGGATCATTCAGTTCTTTTGATGAGAGTTAGATGTACAGTGGTGTCTCCTGTCCCGTTAGCAGCCTGAACATTGCTGCAGGCATTGTCTTCATATGAATCTGTCAAGTGGACGAGAAGAGAATTGGCAGCGGTTAAGATCTGCTGTGTTGAATGTGACTATCTTCTTCCTCTGCCCTCACTGCCTTCAGCCTCACTTAACCAGAGTGCCATAAAATCAGGCTCTGGTGACACTTGTGATTGTGTTGATGACATCAATGATGCCTGCAAACAAAATCACTTGCTGCATCATAGCCAACAGAATTAGACACCACCGCAAAGGAAGGCAAGGACAAGATGCCCACTGAGAAGCAGCTGAGAAACAAGCAAGCATCAAACCATATCTAAACAACAGCAGCCTGGATCAGGGCTGTGCCAAACAGTTCCTAATTACAATATTCAGTCTGAAAGCAGCACCATCAACACAGCCAAACAAATTAGGGGTGGGTGGGGCTAACTCACCATCCTTCTTCACCGGCATGTTCTTGCCTTCATTTGCCTATAGTTGGTCCCCCTGCAGTGCACCATGTGATTTTGTTTACATGCTTCCGTAAGGTCATCACCAAAATCATATGGGTCACCACTGCCAATAGGATTTTATGTGTGTTGGTAAGTGAGGTCAAGGGCAGTGAGGGCATAGGAGGAAGGTGTCACTGCCTGTCTTCTCAGTGGCACTTCGAAAGCAGGTTGCAAAACAGCACAGGGTCCTCCTCCTAACCTCCCTAAACAGCTTCAGCCCAGTATACCTGGAGGAGGATCTCCATTCCCATCATCCAGACTGGACACGGAGGTTGGAGGTCCTACTGATGGTTCCCTCATTGTGAGAGTTGAGGTTACATGGAACCAGGCAGAAGGCCTTTTCAGTAATCGCTCCCATCCTGTGGAACACTCTCCCACCAGATGTCAAACAGATAAACAGCTATGTGATTTTTAAAAGACATCTGAAGGCAGCCCTGTTCTGGGAAGTTTTTAGGGTGTGATGTATTGTGCTGGGGCAACCCAGTCAGATGGGCGGCATATAAATAATAAATTATTAAATTACAAGATTCGAGATTAGAAGACGTCAAAAAGAGAAAAGGAGTTCTTAAAAGCACAAAAGTCATGCAGTATCAGGCCAAAGGCCCAGTATCATGTACACACAGTGGTTCACCAGAGGCCCTAGGAAGTGCATAAACTTGATGTGGACTGCTCAGAGATTATCATTACTTTCAGTAGGTGCATATAAATCTTGCTAGCTAAATAAACAGGCAGGATCTGAGTGCAACATTAGCCTCCCCATGTGTGACTCCCAGAACCTGGCTGCAATAGTGCCTCAAACTGGACATGGAAAACTGAAAAGACATATGTCCCGTTCTTATCGCTGACTACTGGAGAGCATTTCAAACATTTGGGGAGGCTCCTGTCTATGCCAACTCAGTCAAACCAACCCAGAATGCACTTTGGGGGGGGGGAGTGGTGAGCACAGATATTTGAAAATACCTTGGCAGCACAATCTCCTTGCACATGGAAAACAAGTCTTCCTACAGACCTATCATGAGCACAGAAATTACAATCTGGGGGTGACTTGAAAGAAAGACGCTCCAATACTAAATGTAGGTAAGGGCTGTAGTACACATGCAGCGTCTGACTAACTTTTCAGTGCTTGTCCAGACAGGGTAAAATACATTAGTTTTGGAACTAGTTCAGGGCTAGAGCTTAGTGACCCTAGAATTGCTTTTTTAAACTAAGTATTGTACATTGTGTTTTCAACATTATGTTGTAAGTCACCCAGGGCAGCTATTTAAATGTGGTAAACAATAAGAATCTCAAGAGAAAAAGAATTTAAATGTGGTAAACAATAAGAATCTCAAGAGAAAAATAATTCTAGAGAAGGACCCCTCCCTCGTAAGAATGCTGCCTCTATGGGGTTCCCTTGTATCAATCTGGGGCTCAAATGTCTGAATGTGTTGGCATGCAAAAAGAAATGAAACCACACCCTGCACACAGAAATCTTGCTAGCTCTGCCCTCTCCCTGACATACTTTCTTTCTGCAGATCCTTACAATCCTCCCATAAGGATGGTATGCAGGCATTATACTTAGAAGGGCATTCGTTTGATGTTCGAGACAGAGATGGGACAAGGGGTGGATGTTGCTTCCAAGGCAACTCAAATTAGTGTGGATAGGGTAAGGTAAAGGTAAAGGTACCCCTGCCCGTGCGGGCCAGTTGTGTCTGACTCTAGGGTTGTGCGCCCATCTCGCTTAAGAGGCCGGGGGCCAGCGCTGTCCGGAGACACTTCCGGGCCACGTGGCCAGCCTGACGAAGCTGCTCTGGTGAGCCTGCACCAGCGCAGCACACGTAAATGCCGTTTACCTTCCCGCTATAAAGCGGTACCTATTTATCTACTTGCACTTAGGGGTGCTTTTGAACTGCTAGGTGGGCAGGAGCTGGGACCGAAAGACGGGAGCTCACCCCGCCGTGGGGATTCGAACCGCCGACCTTACGATAGGGACAACAGATTAAATAAATTCTTCCCTTCCAGCACACTACCTTGAAATTCCCAGTTTCCGATTTCTCTTTAGATCTTGACAAATGTTTACACATCACATGCCTGTTTTACAAGCCTGCTCTCTTCAGTCAACTATCTGAATGCCAATTCATCAAACTACCACAACGTATGAAGACAAATGATCATTGTGCATTTCATGCATGAATCTACTGATTTCCAATACTTGATTAATTTTCTCCCCTAACACTGAAATTGAATAATGTATCTGAGTTTTCTTTTTTAAAGCACACACACACACACACACACACACACACACACAATCCAAACACACAATCTTTCTGGAAAACTAGATGAAAAACAGGCAAGGCCACCATCTTGGATTCAGCCTGGAACACAAATTATTCTTTTTCTTTCCCTTTCCTCCAACAAGGAGAAACTAAATCTGTCACAGTCCTTTATTATGGGGGGAAATATTCTGCTCTGAAAGCCTCACCTCTCCCACAGAGTTTGACAAAGCTTGTACAATCTTCTCATGAGCCGTGGCAACGACACTTTGACCGTTGATCTCAATGATGCGATGGCCAACCCTGACACCACCTCTCTCAGCTATCCCACCTCGCATCAGACTGCAGATCTGGAGAGAGAAAGAGGGAGAGAGATTCACATTCTTTTTTTAAGGTTGTGCCAGGTGTCCTGCAGAACTAGGAGGAAGGTCATGAGCTTTTGCCCTTGGGCCTAGATGTAAATGCACAAGACGAGCCCTGATGGATCAGGCCAATGGTGCATCTAGTCCAGCCCCCTGGTCTCACGCTGGCCACCCAGATCCTGGTGGGAAACCTGCAAGCAGGACCCAAACATAGTGAGCCCTCTAGTGGTGTTCGGAGGCAGAGCATAGTCACCATGGCCAATGGCCATCAATAGCCTCTTCCCCTTGAGGGGCCGGCTTAAGCCGGGCTTTGGGAAGGAGGTGGGAAATGGAACGTGATCCAGTGTTACCAGATTTTCAAAAGTTTATTGTTATTTACACCTCCAGTGCCCCCCAACTGCCACCTCTTAGCAACCCACTAGGGAATCCTACTGTCCCCCCCCCACCCACTTTGCGAACTACTGCTCTAAACATTTTATTTCAGTTTTGGCCCAGGTTGGGGGGGGGGGAAATGGTCTCCTAGCCTTATACCTGTCAATGCTCTTTTTTTCCTTTTGTTGAATTGTTTGAATAAATATGCAATTAATTGTTACTGCTTTGAATTTTATTGTGTTAGTATCTCCCTTCATGCAGACTGCTATTCTCAATAACGCCTTTTTGTAGGGTAGGATGGGAAGCACAGTTTATGGAACCAAGGAGGTGGATTTCCTGAAAAAGTTTGGGAACCAGAGGATCAGATTCTAGACCACCGTGAGGGATTAATTTCCAAGGCTAGGTTTGCTATTCAGGCTAAATACTGTATCTATCTCTCCCTCCAAGTTGGGACCTGGAATCTCTTTCTGACTCCTCGGTTTATTTAGCAAGGAAGGTTTGCAACATAGCACAACACAGTTGATAGGTGGGGGTGACATGCAGAAAACTTTTGAAACGGCTCCCTGTTCTTTAGGCTGGGCATCTACAGCCCTGAATTACTTTCAGGTCAGTTAGTGGTAACAGACCGAAAGCAGCAGCTGGAGATGACAAGAAGCCAACTCATCAATTCAAGCCTGAGGAAAGGGGGTCCAACTGTGCTTCACGGACCTAAGATGAACACAGCTGGCTGGCTGGCAGGAAATGCCCCAAGCTCTTGTGGTGAGATCCCCCCCCCCCGTCTCAATCCCTCAGCTGCTGGGCTATCTGCTGAAAATTCCCAAAGAGATCCCAAACAGCTTGTCATCTCTGGGTCAAATGTGTACACAATGACAGCATTAAGTTCACAGGGGTGAGGGTTTCATCAGGTCCAGTTTAAGATGGGAATGAATCCAGCATCCAGAACTAGATGGGCCTGATCCAGCAGCTGGCTCTTCTTAAGTTCTTGCTGTTTGCACACTTCTCTGGACCTCATGGTGCAAGGGCATATTGGCTGCATCTTTTGAGAACAGGTGCATGCATGGCTTCATTATTTCTCCAACTAGTTAGTTACCTCGAGCTATAGAACTCTTTTTCTCCATCAAGAATGTGCTTCCCTTCATAAGCATCAGTTTTCTTACTTCATACTTGGTCTGAATGCCTTCCAATCAAAGCAACGCTTCATTTCACTAAAGGTAACTTTTGCTCCATACGAATGTCATATGCTAATATATGCCCAATCAAATGGCATAGGGTGAGGGGGCTGTGGCCCCAGGAGCAGAATTCTGAGGGGGCGCAACCCAGGCCCCCATGACAGGCTCTCTTGCAGCGGCTGCATGGCTGAGCTCCCAGGGGGAGGCTAGCCGGGCCGTCAGAGCTGCAGTGGCCGGTGAAGGGATGCCCGCCCCTGGGCAGAACTCCTGCTGGCTGGAGCCCAGGCTTCTCCTGGCCTACGCTGGTCCTTCCCTGGGGCCTCCCTCCCGGCATGTGTCCTTGGACAAGACACACACCCTGCAATGGCAACACAGAGAAGCTGTGGGAGCTCACTGTGATGAGAGAGGGAACACAGAAACCAGCAGGCAACCTCTGTGAGGAGCAGCTGCCGCCGCAGGGGTGCAGTGAAATATATCTGTTGCCTCCTGCACAATGTTCAAAAGAGGGCTAGGAGCTGCAATGCTTGCCTTGCCCCAGGTTCTGGCAATGCCCACTACAGCACTGACCCAATCTTCCCTTTTTCTTAAGAACCTCGTGGGTTCTTAACTGTCTAGATCAGCCTTTCTCAGCCTATTATCCCCAGTGAGAAGGGCCAGCAGTCAGGGATAAGAGGAGTTGTAGTCCATCTGGGGAGCCAAGGTTGAAAAAGGTTTCTGTTGCTCTAAGGCTGGGCTGGCTGGGTCTGATTGGAGCTGTGGTGCAAACCACCTGGAGGACTTCAGCTTGGGGAAGGCAGCTCCATGTCAGCTTTATGCAAACTTGCCAAAAGTGAGGGCTAAGGCCTTATATTGGGTGAGGGTCTGAGGGCTGGCCCCTCTTGCACAGGGATGGAGCCCAGAGCAGATCCAAGGGCACAGCCTATATGGCAGAGGTCTGAGCCACAGAATTAAGACATAAAAATCCAGCTAGGTAAATTCACACCTTTATCTTCAGTAAATAGATGCTCACAGGTTGGCTCCCCATTTGAAATTCAACATGCATACATGCAATTATCATTATTTGAATATATCAGATCAGATAGGAAACTTGTGGCCCTGTTGACGTTGTTGTTATTGGAATCTAGCCAGCAGAGCCAATGGTCACAGAAGGGGGAGTGCAATCCGGCCACACTGGAGGGTCATGGGATCCCCATCGTCACATTAGACTCTATTCAAAACAAAGTCCTTGCCAAGGTAAAATTGAGGTAGCAGTAATGTTTGACAACAACATCAGAAGCAAAATGCAAGATGTGAAAAACAAAACCCAGGAAGGTAGAAAGTATGGAATGAGATCACACAATGCAAAAGACAGAAATATCACAAATCTCAGTATATACTGAGAATTGCAACACAGGCATTCCTTTTCATATTGCTGCTGCTGCTCTTGTTGCTAAATTTTGTTCAACCAAAGCAACTTACAAACGAACAGAGAAACCCCCTGACATAGATTTATTAAAGCCAAGAGGAAAAGGAAATACATGAATAACATCTCGCTCACTTCTAAAAGGCCAAAGATGGTTAAAGGCTAAAGGCCTGGTTATAGAGGAAAGTTTTTGCCTGGTGCCTAAAGATATGTGATACAAGGCGCCTGGCGACCCTCCCTGGAGAGAGCATCCCTCAAACAGGGAGCCACTGCAGAAAAGGCCCCTTCTCATGTTACCACCCTCTGGACCTCTCATGGAGGAGGCACACCAAGAAGGGCCTCAGGTGAGGATTGAAGGGTCTGGCTCAGTTCCTATGGGGAGAGGCAGTCCTCGAGGTATTGTGGTCCTGAGCCATTTAGGGCTTTAGAGGTCAAAACCAGCACTTTGAATTGGGCCCAGAAACTAATTGGTAGCCAGTGCAGTTGGACCAGGATCGGTGTAATACACTCAAACCGTCTTGTCCCAGTGAGCAGCCTGGTCACTGACTTCTGAACCACCTGAAGTTTCTGAACTGTTTTCAGAACACATATAATGCGTTGAAATAGTTATATGAAAAGAATTTCCGTCAGATGACGTTCTAATACTCCAGGTTCACCCTTTAGAAATCCTCCTACTCCTCAGGGCAAAGTGGATCCTTCTGTTTTGCCTTCAAAAGTGCTCGCTATGCCCTGCGTTAGACATTCACTGAGCAGGGTGGCATTGAGGCCACTTGTGAATATGCCTAACAGCCACTAGATGGTACCAAACCCCAGTTAAAGTGGTACTGCCTTATGGGAAACCTATTCAGAAAGCAACCTGCTGCTGCAACTAGGTGACTTCCAAATACAGTGGTACCCCGCAAGACGAACGCCTCGCGAGACGAAAAACTCGCAAAACGAAAGGTTTTTTCGTTTTCGAGTTGCCTCGCAAGACGAATTTCCCTATGGGCTTGCTTCACAAAACGAAGCTTGCCCCTGGGACAGCGGGTCTTCTCTTTTGAAGCAAGGGGTGGCGGGGAGATCGCTTCTCCCCACCGCCCCTTGCTTCAAAAGAGGCCCCGGACCTCTTTTGAAGCAAGCGGATCGCTTCTCTCCGCAGCCGCTTGCTTCAAAAGAGGCCCCGGACCTCTTTTGAAGCAAGCGGATCGCTTCTCCCCGCAGCCGCTTGCTTCAAAAGAGGCCCCGGACCTCTTTTGAAGCAAGCGGATCGCTTCTCTCCGCAGCCGCTTGCTTCAAAAGAGGCCCCGGACCTCTTTTGAAGCAAGCGGATCGCTTCTCCCCGCAGCCGCTTGCTTCAAAAGAGGCCCCGGACCTCTTTTGAAGCAAGCGGATCGCTTCTCTCCGCAGCCGCTTGCTTCAAAAGAGGCCCCGGACCTCTTTTGAAGCAAGCGGATCGCTTCTCCCCGCAGCCGCTTGCTTCAAAAGAGGCCCCGGACCTCTTTTGAAGCAAGCGGATCGCTTCTCTCCGCAGCCGCTTGCTTCAAAAGAGGCCCCGGACCTCTTTTGAAGCAAGCGGATCGCTTCTCCCCGCAGCCGCTTGCTTCAAAAGAGGCCCCGGACCTCTTTTGAAGCAAGCGGATCGCTTCTCTCCGCAGCCGCTTGCCTCAAAAGAGGTCCGGGGGCAGCGCCCCGGACCTCTTTTGAAGCAAGCGGCTGCGGGGAGATCGCTTCTCCCGGTGGTCCGAAGCGGGGCGGGGGGGCAGGAACACCTTCCCCCACCGCCCTGCTTCAGAACGGTGCTCCGAAGCGGGGCGGGGGGGCGGGAACACCTTCTGAAGGCTGGCGGGGGGCAAAAGTCTTTGTCCCCCCTGCCTGCCTTCCCAGGGGCTTTTAAATCGCCCCGGACAGCGGAGAAGTCCTCCGCTGTCCCGGGGCGATTTTAAAATGCCGCCCGCCAGCATTTTAAGATCGCCCGGACAGCGGAGAAGTCCTCCACTGTCCCAGGGTTTTTTAAAATGCTGGGGGTGGGAAGAAAAGCCCTTGTCCCCCCCCCCAGCCTTCAGATGAGGTCCGGGGACAGACTGTCCCCGGACCTGGTCTGAAGGCGGTTTCCCTAGGAACGCATTAATTGATTTTCAATGCATTCCTATGGGAAACCGTGCATCGCAAGACGAAAAAACCGTAAGACGAAGAGACTTGCGGAACGAATTAATTTCGTCTTGCGAGGCACCACTGTATACCAGCTGGCATGAACTTCTTTGAGATCAGGGCTCCTCTAAAGAATCTACAAGCAGGACTGCTGGCTAATATGGAAAGGGCCTCTTGTTCCCACAGCGGCCAGCTGTCTGCTGGATGACCTCAAGGCAGGCTGTGAAGCAAGAGTCCTCACTCACTGCTGCTCAACAAGGAGACTGAACTTGTCTATATCATGGCTAGTAATCAGCTATTTGCAGAAGTCATCGTAATAACCAAAGAAGGGTCTGTCTGCTTGATCAAACTAAGACCCATCTAGTTCTAGAATCATAGAACTGTAGAGTTGGAAGGGACCACATGAGTGATCTAGTCCAGCCCCTGCAATGCAGGAATCTTTAGCCCAATGTGGGACGTGAACCCATGAGCCTGAGATTAAGGGCCTCAGGCTCTACCAACTGAGCTCTCCCAGCTCCACAGAAGCCAGCCAGGAGTCTCTTTTGAGAAGCTCACAAGGATGGCATTAAAGCAACAGTCCTCACTCTTGACTGTTGCCCCAAGCAACTGCTATTCAGAGGTATGATGACTCCATAGGTAATATACAGCCATCATGACTAGTTGCCCCTGATAACCTTATCCTTCCTAAATTTCTCTAACCCTTTTTAAGCCACCCAAGCTAATGGTCATCATCACATCCTACAGGCGTGGATTTTGTAGTTTAGCTATGCACTGTGTGAAGAAGCACTTTTGTCTGTCCTGAATTTTTTGACACTCAGCTCCATGGGAGCTCCCTGGGCGAGTGCATTATGCCAGTGGGAGAAATGTATCTGTCAACTTTCTCCACCATGTGCAAAATTCACTCGCCTTTTATCCTCAGCTAAATATTGCATTCTCAAAGCAGCCCAGCAATTTAAATTTTCATTTCCAATTCACCTTAAAGGGATGGTGGAATAAGGTAAGGCTGTTAGCAGTTGCAGAAAAAGCTACAGAATGTAACAGAAAACCTAGAGGAGTTAAATCTCAGTTACTTGGTCTCTGTTGAATTTGTTTTGAGACAACAGGGAGCAGTTCTTCCTCCAGAGCATCATTATGGGCAGGGATTATACCTAAACAGTTTTGGTCTGTAGTTTAAAATCTGCTACTAATTATCTTTCTTGGATTTCCATATCGCTCTTTGAGTATTTTCTAAATAATTATTTGGATTTTCTCTTTTTTCTGCGTATCCACAAGTAGCATAAGAACTAAGCTCGTAGTTAAGTTATTTCTTATGCGTTTTGTAATGATGTAATTTTTGTTTATTTGAAAAATCTCAGTAATATTTTTTTAAAACAGCAAATAGGAACCATTGTCCTTATCCACCCGACTCTTTTTGAGCAAAGACAATAGTTTTCAAATCCAACCACCATACCAACACTACAAGGAAAAGTGAACTTACAATTCCATTCTGTACACTGAAGCCCAACTGGTATTTCAAGTCCGGTCGCTTTATAAGGACAGTGGTGACTGGAGGGCAGCTGACAATGTTCAACTTCACTTGCGTCTGGTTCTTAAGACCCTGAAAAATGTCCTCAAGCTTAGCAAGTTCTTCATCACAAACAAAGGAAAGCAGTTTCCAGTGGCAGCCACTTCATAGTTGGTTGTGTCTAATGGTGTTTCTGTCTTATCCCATTTGGGGGCACCCAAAGGGCTCCTGCATGGGAAGTGAGTTGATGCAAGTAACTGTGTGTTTCATCTTTGATCTAATGCAGTGGGGACAGGAGGCGCAGGTCCAGGAATTGACTCCAGGTCTCTCTCCCTGGCCTTTGGAACTATCCTCAGGCCACCCCACCCCCCCCAAAAAACCAGTCTTGTTCTGCACCCTCCTTAAATGCTTTTGCCTGGTGCAAATGTATACTTGAACTTGGATCCTTGAACTTGAACAGTGGGTGTCTTGGTTGCCTGAATGCAAGGAGAAGTAGGGGTGTGGAACAGCTGGAATGGATGGAATGCCCCTCTGGATGGCCACCACTGGCATATGGCCCCCAGAAGCCTGCCTTCAAGGGAATGTAGCCCTTGGGCTTGCAAGCATTCCCCAATGCTTCAATTCCTCCACAACCTACCAAATAGGCAGACAAGGCAACAACTAAGGACATGCTTTTATCACCATCATTCATCATCATGATTTTAAAAATTCCCCTTACATTTCTATCCTGCCCTTCTCCCCTCATGGAACCCAGTGTGGTAGGCATCTGATTCCCAGGCAGTCTCCAAGCCAGGCACTAACCAGAGTGAGACCCGCTTGACTTCAGCAAGACAGAGAGGCCTCGTGGCTCTTGAGACGACTACCTTGGATTTTATAAACTGGTGACAATCTCATCCTCCCACTTTCTCCCTTTGCTGTCAGTAAGACCCAGAGTGTTGGCAACATCAAAATCTGTAATTGCAGAATTTCTTGGAAGTGGGATTCCACAATCCACAGGACAGACCCCTCCCCTCTCATCCCAAACAGTACCTTCCTTCCTTCCTTTAAAATGTTTTTATTAAAAGATTTTTCTTGGGTAACAAAAGTACATACAGAGTTTCTATTTTCAACTCATAGAGTCCTTCATACAGGTCAGTCACATTCAGAGTGAGACATTACATACAGTACCTTTATGATTCCTTGACATGTTGCCAAGGGAAGCCCCACGAGACTGGTCCCGTTAATGGACATAATTTGGTCCCCGATGCTGAGCTTCCCTGAACGTGCAGCAGGGGCTCCATTCATCATGTTGGCCAGGATCACTGTGGGTAAAATGGACCCCCAGCCAGACTCCACGATGACCACACCCAGAATCTCACCCTTGTGTTTGGCTATCTGCAACTGCAAAATAAAACAAATGGGAGGGAGAATGTTTGTGGGAATTTTAGGGTTGCAGAATTCTGCTAGGAAGTGTTTGCCCAGCTTAGGGGGGAAAGGTACAATGTTCTGATGGGATCCAAAAGCCCTCCCACTTTCTCCCTGCCCCCCCCCCAAAAAAAGCAGTGGACATTGGAATGAGTAGCAGGAAAAGTCCCTTAAGGACAACATGCCAAATATGGGGAATATTTAGGAATATTTACTTAGGAAGCTGGACCTGCAGTATAAGAATTTGCAAAGCCATTTTGGAAACATACAGTCAGCCTCACTATGTCTTTTTTAAAGATGCAAGACACAGGACATGAGCAATGCATCCTCTGTGTAAAGCCACAGCAGGCAACAGGCCCACTCTGTGCAGTGCCGATTACCCCACAGCGGGAGGCCCATTACTGACTTTAAATATATAACACTTAGCAAAAGATGCAAAAATAAATAAATAATCCTACAACAATAAGGATGGGCATGGGCTTGGAATTCTATGAGAAAGATGTGCTTTGTTCAGGAAAAAGATCATTGGCAGGGGGAGACAGGAAGGGAAAGCTCAGTGAGAGGGCATCTGAAGGTCCTGGGGGGTGTCCCCCCTTTAAAACCCTGAGGAGATGCTGCCAGACAGTGTGGACACAATTCAGTGGACAGGATTTCATATAAGGCAGTTTCCTGTGTTCATGTATACAAGGTGTTGATAATTTACTGAGATTTACAAGTGTGAAGTGGAGCAGAGGGAGAGGAGCTATTCAACAAAGCCATGGGGATTAGGGGAGACACCAAAAGCAATAGACTAGTTTAGCCTTCCCCAATTTGGCATCTTCCAGGTGGCATCTATTTCCATCAGTCCCAGCCAAAGATTGAGCTAGTTACAACTGTGGGCTTCCAGTTCTGGTCTGCCTTAATGGATGCCATGCCCACAATAGCAGAGACCGTTAGCAAAGGATAAACAAGGATGATTTGAGGGCAATTGTCCTTGCAAGCTCCCTGCCAATACAAATGGAAGTCAAAAACTTTGTAGCTGCTGATAAGGGATTAAGATCAAGACTGAATGTAATTGGATTAATAAGACTTTGGAAGCAGGATGAAATAAAATCATCTCAACTTGAAATCTAGCACGCGGGAGGCCACACAAAATGTATAATTGGCTTTATAGCTGATATGTATTTGAATTTGAATTGTAATTTGAAATTGATAAAATGTGATTTATATTGGATTTTAGTAATTGAAAATTAATAAAAAATTATTTACCAATAAATGAGAGAGCTAGTTACAACTGTTTGAGAGGGACTTTGGCTGAGCTGAAAGCCAGAGAGATGCTGGATTCTCTTGTCTCAGGAAACCCAGCCAGATGGGCGGGGTAGAAATAAAAAATAATAAAATAATAATAATAATAATAATCTGTGCTGAATCCACAGCTATTACTTTGTCCCCTCCCCAGGCACCTAACAGGGAGGCAAGATCTGTTGGAGCCCCTCCATCTTATGGCTCAGGTTGCAAATAAAACTATATATCCTAAAGACACCACCATCCCAGCTGACCTTTATTTTAAGGAAACAAAATCCTAGGTAAGCACTGGAACCCCTGGAGTCTCTCACTGCTCAGGGTTGTGGACACACAACAATATCAAATGCCTTTTCTTCAGCTTCATGAAGGAGTCCCACCACCTCACACTGAATGGGGGGAAATGTATTTTTGTGGTGCATGGTTGGACTTTATCTTGCCTTGCAATGTTCAGTTTTATAATTGCTATTTTGGAAAATACTAAACATATTTTTAAGAAGCTGCAGGGTGGTGGCAATTGCAATCTGGACAATGATAAGGGTGAAGGGTTAAGCTCCCATCCCCTCTGTCCTGGCCCTGATCTGGCTCCTCCCCCCACATTGACTATTGGTAAACAAACAACTACTATCAAAGGGCAAACTATATGACAAACATCACACCTAGCTTTAGGTCACCTGTAATTAAGCAGTATATAAATTGACTATGTGGGACAAGAAGCTACAGTTAGAATTGGATATGGAACAACTGATTGGTTCAAAATCGGGAAAGGAGTACGACAAGGCTGTATATTGTCTCTCTGCTTATTTAACTTATATGCAGAATTCATCATGCGAAAGGCTGGGCTGGATGAATCCCTAGCCGGAATTAAGATTGCCAGAAGAAATATCAACCACCTCAGATATGCAGATGACACAACATTGATGGCAGAAAGTGAGGAGGAATTAAAGCAATGACAAACCTAGACAGCATCTTAAAAAGCAGAGACATCACTTTGCCAACAAAGGTCTGTATAGTTAAAGCCATGGTTTTCCCAGTAGTGATGTATGGAAGTGAGAGCTGGACCATAAAGAAGGCTGATCGCCAAAGAATGGATGCTTTTGAATTCTGGTGCTGGAGGAGACTCTTGAGAGTCCCATGGACTGCAAGAAGATCAAACCTATCCATTCTTAAGGAAATCAGCCCTGAGTGCTCACTGGAAGGACAGATCATGAAGCTGAGACTCCAATACTTTGGCCACCTCATGAGAAGAGAAGACTCCCTGGAAAAGACCCTGGTGTTGGGAAAGATGGAGGGCACAAGGAGAAGGGGACGACAGAGGAAGAGATGGTTGGATAGTGTTTCTCGAAGCTACCAGCATGAGTTTGACCAAACTGTGGGAGGCGGGGGAGGAAGGAGTGCCTGGCATGCTCTGGTCCAGGTGGTCAGGAAGAGTTGGACACGACTAAACGACAAAACAACAACAACATAAATTGACTCCATAAATAGTTTGGTGCTCATTTATTTCCCTTCATTCATCACCCCTTCCTTTTCCATGAGGTTGTTTGTTATCCATGCACATCCAGGTGTGTGTTCATCATGGGATGTTGGAAGATTCAGGACACACAAAAGAAAGCACTTCTTCACACCGTGTGTAGTTAAACTATGGAACTCGCTCCCACAGGAGGCAGTGATAGACACCAACTTGGTTGGCTTTCAAAGAGGATTGGGCAAATTCATGGAGGCATCTGGTTGGCCCCTGTGAGTACAGGATGCAGGACGAGAGGGGCCAGTGGCCTGATCCAGCAGGGGCATATTATGTTCTTACAAGTGAATAGTGGGAGGTGGGGGGAAGCTGGGGGTGGCTGAAGGGGTAAAGGGGCTGCTTGAAAAAAGTCCAAACTCAATAACAACAGCAAAATTCAAAACCCAGCTCAGTGAATTTAATTTTATGTTACTGTTTGCATACGATGAAAATATATGTTTGCAAATGAGTTCTTAAAACTCCACATGGGTTCCCAGCATGTACATTCCTAATCCTACAGTGAAGAAGGAGCAACAAAACATATGATTTTGCTTTAAGAACAGGGCAAATTAACCTCCTTGCAGTTTTCCGAATTGGAAAAATGGATCAGATCATCGTTGTACATCTCCTGGGTGTTGATGATGTCACTGTATTCCTTCTGACTCAAATCCTCGGGGTTGATGCCATTAGCTCTGAGGAACTCCTGGTATGCCACACTGAAGGCCTGGCCAATTGACTGGGCAATCAGCTGAGCCTGCAAAAAAATTAAAAGTGGAATAATTTTTCTGCCTGTTGTTCAGCAATTTTGATGTACGATTGCTAGACATTGAAGTATTTTATTTAAAATATTTAAAATTATATACCCCATCTTGCTGCCAGCCTTGGCTTTATTCCTTGGCTGTGCTGTACTCCTTCTGGGAGGACCACCAGGTTCTAAGGACAGTGAAACAGCCTCTGTGCCCGTCATTCATCATACACATGTACCTATGCCACTCTGCAGAGTCACCACTGTGGGCCACCTGGAAGAAGCTAATGGACTTGCACTGCAGGGGGTTGGACAATTCTAGTATTCCATGACCACTGATGATCCACAGACCACAGCATGGAAGCCTATGATCTAGCGCACACTAAACTAGAGTCAAGCACATGTCACATACATATTCCACTGCCAGTCGTTACACTAGGGTTGTAAGGAAAGGTATGTAAGCTAGATTCTATTCAATTGCTCACTAAGGAGTAATGTAATTAAATCATGGCAGTTGTGTTAGATGACCTATATTTATGCTCTGACTGCTCTGCAATGATTTGCCAGCCCTACAGTTCTCCCTGCTGCAAAGGTCTACCCATGGTCTGCAACACAATGACAGCAAGAAAGGGATGTCCCTTAAGGGTGGGGCAAGGGTGGGGACCTGTGGCCCTCCAGATGTAGCTCGACTCCAGTTCCCATCAGCCCCAGCCATCATGGCTCATGATCAGAGATGATGGGAGCTGTAGTCCAGGAACATCTGGATGACCCCCGGCTCACCACCCCAAGGCGGGAGAAGGACCATGGTTCAGGTATTATAGCTTTGCGTGTAGGAGAGAGTAACTTTGCTCCATGTCATCTCCAAATAAAAGTTGCAGGTGGTGGGGAAGATCTTTCTCTGCTCAAGACCCTGAAGAGCAGCTGCCAGTCAAAGTAGATAACACTGAGCTATGAGTCCATGTTATGCTGTCATTTTAGGTCATGTCTGCTTTAAAAGACCTTTTAAAAGTAAGGTAAATTATTAAACGTTCAAGCACTCCAGGAGAAGGGCAATAACGCATGGATGTGCATTCTGAGCAGGGAATTCCAAGTGGAATAAAGAGGAAACTTCTTGGGAATGGAAAGGCAGCAAACACATTGGCCCTGAACATCTCTGAAAGGCTTAACCAAGCAAAAGCTTCAGTCATGCACAACCTCTAAATAATGCATTTTTCCAAATGCCGTTCACTTACATCCTCTGATTCGAAGACGTGGCAGATCATCTTGTACTGCTTCTTTCCTTCCTGTGCGCCGGGGGTCGTCTCAATACAGTCCTGCGAAGCTGATCGGGGCATCCGGCGCCTGGCCATCAAAACGACGATGTTACCTATATCGGCAATGTAGGAGATGGTGCGCAGTGCATGGTCCATCATGGTTTCCTAGGAGCAACCGATAAGCCAAAACTATCAACATGGGCCCCCAACTATTTTAAAATGATGCATGTTCCTTCTTATTTTATAAAGAAGGAGAGAGAAAACATTAGAAGAGCAGTGCCCCACTGCCTTGAAACGGATGTGCCAGCCCACTTCTGCTGCCCAGAACTGAACCAGGGCTGGTGGAGGCTGGAGCCCAGCAATATCTGGAGGGTCACGGGTTCCTCATCCCTGAACTCTTTGGTCCAGTCCAGGCTCTGTTCTGCTCCTAGACTGGCAAGTTCCCCATCTTCCTCATGTCCTGCTTGTGGGCTCTCAGGGGCATCTGAAGGGGAAACAGGTCACTGGACTAGACAGGCTTTGGCCTGAGCCAGCAGAGCTCCTCCAAAGTTCTTATGGCCTCCATGCTTCAGTTCATCCATTCACTGCAACCCTGCACCAATAATCTGCAGTAGAAATATCCAGAATTCTCCCACCTCTTCCTGTGTGATGTACAAATCAGCTCCTATTGAACTTGCACTGAAAAGCAAATTTGATTAATCTTTTGCCAATCATTATAGGTCATTTTAGAGTGTGCACTAGACTACTTCAGAAAAATCTTACCATTACCAATATATAGAAGGAATCATTGATTTCTTATTCTTTGATAAATGATGTAGGCAACTCAAACTGTCATTTCAAATAAAAAGCCAAAAGTGTGGGGACACGTGCGCGCGCGCGCACACACACACACGTGCGAGCACACACATCTGACATTTCAGTTAATTAAATGGGCATTTAGAGACCCTGGATGCAGCTCAATTTAAAGCCATTTAGTTTGTGCTTTTAATTAAATTTGATGCTTTAAAAACCTTGGCTGTTAAGCCACATATAATGCAGTACTCATATGAAAAGTATTATATTCTGCAAAGCACCTCTTACATTTCAAAATGAAGCATTTCAAAATGAAATGGGTTCAACAAGTCTCTGACAAATAAAACAAATAGACTGGCTATATGGCTCAAATCAACACAACTAAAATTCACGCGCACTTAAGGAATGAGAGGCATTCGTGAGATCAATTAAGGGAAATAATAGACATTACTGAAAACGTACAATTTAGAAAGCAGGGGAGAGGAAGCGAAATGAAAGCTGAAGATGCAGGTGCTGGAATTTCCCCTAGGCAAGAAATGAAAGTCTGCTACTGTATTTTTAAAACAAGGCAATAGAATTCAGGGATGAGCGTTCAGAGGACAGCAAATTGAATGCACATCTGCCTCCATTCCTGCTCCTCCTCATGGTCCACACTGATCAAACAAATAATCAATCTGCAGGGACAAAGGTCACAAGTTGGATCAAAGGAGCTGTGAGTGGAAGAAAAAGGCAGCCACAAAAACTAATCTGCAAATGCATTTGACTGATGGAAGTTGTAATCAAAGCTTCATTAATGTGTGACCCCAAAATTCTGGATTCCCCTGTCAACTGATGCCAAAGTTTTGCGCTAGTTTGTGCCATTTTGTGTTGCAAAACCTGTGTTTTATGCCACCCTCTAAACCGAGAAATTGACAAATTGAGGTCACAAGTTAATGCCAAAAAATCCAAAACTGTCCAATTGACACCAAACAGGTGCAAATGTTTTGTGATGGCAAACACCATGTTTTGTGCTGCCCCACAAACTGAGTAATTAAGAATCAAACTGGGGGCCATAGGGACACCCCAAAACTGAAGCTTGTCTGAAATCTCAAGATCACACATTAAAGAAGCTTTTAAAATAGCTGGAAGGCACTAGCTTGGCAAAAGTGGTGTTAATTTAAGCAGCCACTGCAAGCTGAAGACCCTGCCTTTGGCTTCACCCACCTTTAGTGTATTTGAGATGGCAGCCTATGATAACAGACCTGTGGCTCCCATTCCCTGTCATCTCTCTCCCCCCCCCCCATCCCTGCTTTGAGCATCAGCTTGGTGGCTCCTTCCTGGCCTCCTGAATGAGTGCAGGATTACAGACTATGTGGCTCTCCCAGTGGGCCCTACGTGAAAGTTAGCTGGTTCCACTATAGGCCATGAGCTCTCCTCTGCAAGGAGTGTGTGGGCTATACTCCTCCTTGGCCCTGCTTCTCACCATCCGGAAGGGCTCTTTGCTTGGCTGGAATGTGTCCTTCAACCGTGATAATACTTCTTGCTTGTCTGGATGAAGAGATGTGTATGGGGGTGGGGGTAAGAGTCACACCATTGCTCCACCCATTCTTTCCCTCTTACCCCACCCACTACTGGTCTGTGGCCCCTCAAAAGATGGCCCAAGATGGTTGTCAGTCTGGAAAATGTTCCTCACCCCCGGTATACAGAATGTGAAAAGGGACTGCTTTCAGCTTATAAGCACAGAGAGGGTGAGACAGATTTAACACATATACCTCATTTCCTGTTTCAGTTTGAAATCCATTATTTTGGTTGTAGGACCATGCTGCAGGCAATGGCAGTGCTCTGTCACAGCCCCCTTCTCAAAAGGCCTGTTTGCTAGGTGTGATGGGATGATGAGCTGCTTGTGCGTAAAATCGTAGTCCCTCAGAGTTTGCTCAAGTCCACAAACCTCTGTCTGTGATGGAGCCCCTCAGACATGGCTCCTCTAGTCACTGGCAGTTTCCGACAGTGGCTGCTTTCGAAATCGCTTCCAACATAAAAGCTCCTTAACGGAAACACGTCTTCTGGACTCACGGCGTGACAGTTTCCGGCGAGGAGTGGGTCTCCCTATGGGAGGTCCAGAAACCTCCCCACTGTTCTCGCTGGAAGTGTCCCTGAGCCTTCCCTCCTGCTCGCTTTCCCTCAGAGACCCACCTCTCCCCCTGCTGGTTCCTGCTTCAGCTGCTGGGTCTCTCCCAACCTCCGTGAGCCCTTCCACCACCTGTCCGTCCGATGGCAGTTCCCTGACATCCACCTCCCCTCCAGGGCCCCCGTCACCCCCTCCCGTTCCCTCTCCTCTGGGCGGTGAGGAGGTAAAACCCCGAAAAGAACCCTCTTCATCTTCAGACGTCTCGAACATTTCCCTCCATCGGTTGCAGTTCCGGGTCTCTGAATCCTCCTCCTCCTCGGAGTCTGTGAACCCCTCCAACTCCTCTTCGTCGTCTGTGGTTGCAAAGTATTCCCTCCGGAACCTCGCTACAGGCTGAGGTTTCCGTGGGAACCTCTGATGAAAAGTTTCTATTAAGACCTCGTCATTGACATCCTCTGCCATGACCCAGGTGTTTTCCGACTCCGGTTCCCCTTCCCACATTACCAAATACTCCACTTGATCTCCCTTCTACCTGGAATCAAGGATCTCCGCCACATGGCTGCTGTGTTCCCTTTCCTCCATTTCTGGTCCCCGGGTGAACCTCCCTTCTCTGTCCCCTTTATACGGTGACAGTAACGACCTGTGGAAAACTGGGTGCAGCTTCATGTGGTTTGGTAACCGGAGTCTGAAAGCCACTGGGTTGACCTGTTGCGTGACTTCAAATGGGCCCAATCTTTTGGGTCTTAACTTCTTACAACCCCCTTTGAATGGTAACCCTTGGGTTGACAGCCACACATGGTCCCCCACCCTAATGGTTTCACCTTCCCTTCGGTTTCTGTCTGCCTGCCTCTTATACTCCTCCTTGGCCCTCTCTAAGTTGAGTTGGAGCTGATGATGGATCGCTTCCATTTCTTCTACGAACTGTTCGGCAGCTGGGACGCTCCATCTCTCCCCTTCCCCCCCTGGGAAAGCCCTGGGATGGCACCCGTAATTAGCCAAAAAGGGGCTCATCCCTGTGGACACGTTCTCCGCATTGTTGTAGGCAAATTCCGCCAATGCCAGCTTCTCCACCCAATCATTCTCTCTGTCATTGACATAACACCTCATTGCTGGAGGACGCCATTGGCTCTTTCCGCCTGCCCGTTGGTTTCAGGATGCCGGCCAGTTGAAAAATTGACCTCTACATGCAGTAAGCTCATGAGCTTCCTCCAGAACCTGGAAGTAAATTGTTTCCCTCGGTCTGAAACCACCCTCAAGGGAGCGCCATGCAACCTAAAAACATTTTCTACAAACAATTTCGCTGTTTCTTCTGCCGTGACAGCATGTGAGCAGGCTATAAAGTGACCCATTTTGGTTAACAGGTCTACCACAACCATGATGGCTGTTTTCCCTCTGGACTTCGGCAGATCAGTCATGAAATCTATTGACACTGCTTCCCATGGTCTTTCAGGTGTGGGTAGCGGTTCTAATAACCCCGCCGGCGCCCGCCTCTCCCCTTTGGCTCGCTGGCATTGGTCACAACCTCTCACATACTCCCGTACATCTTCCCTGACCTTGGGCCACCCAAATTCCCTGGTAACTAGCCACATGGTTTTGTGTTGCCCAAAATGCTGTGGGGCTATCATGCAGCTGCTTGAGTACCTTCCCCCTCAACTCTCCTTCAGGTATATACAGTGCTCCCTTGTAGTACAATGTCCCGTTTCTCTCCTCAAAACCTCCGGGTTTATCTCCCTCCCTCCTGAGACCCCTGAGTTTGTCCTGGGCGTATTCATCATTCTCCGTTCCCTCCACCAGTTCTCTTTGCCCCACCAATGCCGCCCCACACACCCAACGGTCCTCTGGAATGACATGTCTCTCTTCGGGTGCCCCCTCCCCTTCCAAATATTCGGGTTTGCATGAGAGAGCGTCCGCCCTAATGTTCTCCGGGCCTGGCACGTAACAAATCTCAAAGTTAAATTTGGAGAACTCCTGGGCCCATCTCACTTGCCGTTGGTTGAGTACTCGTGCCGTTCTCCAATACTCTAGGTTCTTGTGGTCAGTGCACACTTGCACCTTATGTTCTGCGCCAATTAGCAGGTGCCTTCATCTCCGGAACGCTTCATGAATAGCAAGTAGTTCTCGGTCATACACCGTGTAGTTCCTCTCGGATTTGTTCAGCTTTCGCGAAAAAAAGGCACACGGTCTCCACTCTGACTCCTCCTTCCCTGGCTGCAGAAGCACCGCCCCGATCGCTCTGTCTGATGCGTCCGTTTCCACTCTCATCGGTTTTTGTAAATCCACATGCAGGAGCTGTTCTTCAGAGGCGAAGGTCCTTTTTAGTTCCTCAAATGCTCGCTCCGCCTCCTCAGTCCAAACGAATTTCTTCTTACTGCTGAGACAGTCCGTAATGGGCGCCGTCAGGTGGGCAAAGTTTCGGATGAACTTACGATAGAAGTTCCCAAACCCTAGGAACCTCTGCACATCCTTCTTTGTTTTGGGTGTTTTCCATTCCAGCACCGCCTGGACCTTGCCGGGATCCATGGCCAATCCCTTGTCTGACAGGCGATACCCCAGGAATTCCACCTCCTTGGTATGAAACTGACACTTCTCCAGTTTCACCCACAGCTGGTTCGCTTGCAGCCTGCTCAACACTTCTCTGACGTCTCTCACATGCTGCTCCTCATTCTCTGAATACACCAACACGTCGTCTAAGAAGGCTACGCAATTCTTGTAAAGCAAAGGCCCCAGGACGTGGTTCATGAATGCTTGAAAACATGCTGAGCCTGCTTGTAGACCGAAGGGCATAACGAGATACTCAAATGCTCCCAATGGGGTGAACATGGTGGTTTTCAATTCATCCCCCTTCCTTATTCGTATCAGGTTGTACGCCCCCCTTAGGTCCAGCTTTGTAAAAATCTTTCCCTTCCGCACCCTTGTCAAAATGTCGTCAATCCTGGGCATAGGGAAGGCCACTGGTTCTGACACGGCGTTCAAGGCCCTGAAGTCACACACCAGCCTCGGCTTGTCCGTGTTTTTTTTATCCACAAAAAACACTGGGCTGCCTCCCACCGCTCTGGACTCTCTGATGAAACCTCTCTTCAGATTTTTGTCAATGAATTCCCTTAATTCCAACATCTCCCTGTCTGACATGGCATACAACTTGCCTACTGGGAGCTGTGCCCCAGGGAGTAAATTGATTTGACAGTCAAAGGGTCTATGCGGGGGTAGTTGGTCAGCTTCCCTTTCGCTGAAGACGTCGCGGAGATCTGTGTATTGTCGTGGTACCTTCTCCTTCTCCGTTACTTCAGTCCCTGCTAGGGTGGCTCAGGCCCCTGCCGAACCCTTTCCCTCTTTGCAGTGTTCTAGGCAATGTGCTGACCCAAAGGAAACCACTCTCTGATGCCAGCCCACCAGCGGATCATGTAACGCTAGCCAGCTCATCCCCAAAATAATGGGAGCTCCTCCCAAGGTGGCCACATTAAACGCTATCAGTTCGGTGTGTCTTGCCACCTTCATTATCATTGGGACGGTCTGCAAGCTGACTTCTCCTCCCAACAGCTCCCTGCCATCGATCGTGGTCACCTGCAGGGGGTTGCTTAAAGGGATCGTCTGTATCTGGTGTTCAGCTGCAAACTCTTTGCTCATGAAATTGCAGGAGCTGCCTGAGTCCAACAGCGCCTTTATCTTTAGAGGGTGTCCGTTTGGCAGCTCTAGCGACACTTATATCACTAGGGTGGGTTTCGGAGGTTCTGGCGTGGGCACTTTCACTGCTCTTTGGCCTGGCTGCTGTGCCCCGACGGTGGCAGCCAGGCGTTGGCTTTTACTTGCTCCGGTACTTCTTCCTCTCTCCCCTCAACAGCTCCCGCCATCCCTTGCCATTCCTTCCTCTGGGGGCAGACTCTGGCAAAGTGACCTGGCTGTTGGCAGAGATAGCATTTCCGGGCGCCTTTTCCCTCCTTCTTTCCCCCCTCACTGGGCTTTGAAACTGCGCGCGTGCGCGCTGTTCCGATTTCCATCGGCTCTGCCGGCGGGAAAGTTGGCTCTGGAATGTCTGGAATGCGGAACTCCTTCCAACGTTCCCCCTTCCCTTCCCGCCCCTCCAAGGCTCTCGCCTCCTGGCGCGCTCCTATGGTCAGCGCAGATTTGGTCAGCTGGTCCATAGAATACACCCTGGGGCCCCGGGAAAGTTCGTCTTTCACAGCCGAAGCAAGCCCTTCTTCAAACAGCATTTGAATGGGTTCCGCCGATAGGTCCCACCCCAATCTGTGGACCAACATGGTGAACTCAGTCCAGTACTCACGGACAGATCGGCTCCCCTGTTTACAAGCCATTAACTGTCTGCGCACCACTCCCTGCTCAATATCGCTGGAAAACATCAGATCCATGGCGCGAAAGAACTTCATCGTGTCCTTTAGGACGTCATTATTCGCTGCCATCAGGGGCCTAACCCAGTCTCTCTCCCCCCTTTCAAGATGCCCAATCACGAAAGCCACTCGTGATTCCTCGTCAGGGAAGTCATCAAACTGCAGATTGAGGGCATATTGCATCTCTGTCCGAAAGGCATGATAGTCCTTGGGCTCCCCCCCCCCAAACTTCTGCACCAATCCTGGTACCTTTCTGGTGAGCTGGGTGGCTTTCCCCTTTTTGTCTGCATCCTGAGCCCTCCTCTCCTCGAGCCTCGCCGTCTGCAGCGCTAGCTGGACCTCCAACACCCGGTACCTTTCTTCCAGGCTTGGACTCGCTCCTGCTTCTCCGGTTCCGGCTGGGTTGCTCATGATGCCTTCTCCTGCACAAGCTGCTTTCAAAGACTGTCAAAATGCTGTGATGGGATGATGAGCTGCTTGTGCGTAAAATCATAGTCCCTCAGAGTTTGCTCAAGTCCACAAACCTCTGTCTGTGACGGAGCCCCTCAGACATGGCTCCTCTAGTCACTGGCAGTTTCCGACAGTGGCTGCTTTCGAAATCGCTTCCAACATAAAAGCTCCTTAACGGAAACACGTCTTCTGGACTCACGGCGTGACAGTTTCCGGCGAGGAGTGGGTCTCCCTATGGGAGGTCCAGAAACCTCCCCACTGTTCTCACTGGAAGTGTCCCTGAGCCTTCCCTCCTGCTCGCTTTCCTTCAGAGACCCACCTCTCCCCCTGCTGGTTCCTGCTTCAGCTGCTGGGTCTCTCCCAACCTCCGTGAGCCCTTCCACCACCTGTCCCTCCGATGGCAGTTCCCTGACACTAGGGATTCACTGTCAACCGACCACATTTATGTAACTGGACATCAGTTGTGTCAACCAAACTGCCTTCGGAGCGGCTGCATCCCTTGGCTATGACATTAACCCCCAGACTGTCAGCAGTGAGGACGGACAGAGACTCCTTGGCTAGTTTGGCTTTGAGGTCCCTGCACAATGAGAGCTCAAGAGCCAAGCCAAGGAATATCTATTTAGAGAGCAAGCCTGACCCATCCCGTTGAGGAACAAATTAATTTGTTGACTGTTAAATCTTGCTTCTGGATTTTGATGCTCACACACTAAGGAAACAGCTCCCATTCCTTCCAACTGCGCACACACACACACACACACACACACACCACACACCTTGAACTGACACGTTATTATTTATGTGCAGCAGCGAAATGCAACTATGGAATGCATTTGTTGCAGCGGCTAGCAGGTCCCATTACCATTTGTCATTTTATTAAGCTTTAACAGCGGGCCTGAGGCAATGACGGTGGGGGATTTTAATGAGGATCTGAGCAATCGTCCTGCAGAAAGTATTGAGAATGTGAAAGGACAGCGTGGGCAGCTGGCCTGAATGGAAAACTTAGCAGACCTGTGTGTGCTCTTATTTTTAAAAAGACCAGACTACAGAGATAAAAACTGGCTAATCCCAACCTGCAGGTTTACCATCGAAGGAAGAGACACAACACACAATGGAAAGAACCAAGTTATATTAGCAGTAGAGGGGTCCATCTGCTCATCAACCCTAGAACTTTCCTTCAATATGTATTTCTAATAAGAATAATAAAAATAACAACAGGGGGATGTTGTGTTGCTTTTCCTGATTATCACACTAGTGCTTCTGCCCCATTTTCTAGTGTTCCTACCTCACTGCAGTACCTGTTGCATGGCTTTTTTATCCCTATATGTCACACTCAATTTCATTCACACCAGTGGGCGTGGCAAGACACAACGACAAATGGCATGGGCAACACTGCTACTCCCCCCTTTCCACACATGCCTGCTTCTCCCCGCCCCCTTAATTCCCCCATGGAAACAGCAGAAAAGAACTATGATGTTTTATCATTCCAAATTTTGTCACTTTACTCTCACTATTTTTAGGGTTAAGGGGGTTGCAAATGGGTGGTGGTTTGGGTCGTCCCCCCTTGAACCAGATAACACAGAAATGAGTGCTAAATTATTCCAGGCACAAGGTCTCACATGAGTGATGGTAGGCTTACATAATCTTAAAGGAGGACTGCCATTTGAAGCTCTGGCAGAGGCTAGCAGTGTTTCTCAAACTTGGGTCCCCAGCTGTTGCTGGACTACAACTCCCATCATCCTTAGCTAGAAGGGCCAATGGTCAGGGATGATGGGAGCTGTAGTCCAACAACAGCTGAGGGCCCAATTGGAGAAACACTGGTAGAGCTAGATTACTTCCATATCCCTTTGGTGCTGGCTGGGGCTGATAGGAGTTGTAGTCCAGAACATCTGAAGGGCACCAGAAGGCTGAACAAGATCCAAGACAGTGATTTCTGTTCTTATCTACAAACACATGATATCATCTTTCTTCAAGAAACCTGGGCAAAAGAGGGCACTATGGTTGAATTACAGGGTTTTACAAGTTACACTCAACCAGCTCTTAAAACTGTAAAGTATGGAAGGCCTAGTGCGGGGCTGGCGGGGCTGGTGTCAACCTCTCTAATTCAGCAGTGTCCCTCGCTGACCACCCCTAATTTTTTAGTGTTGTCCCTTTCTGATAGTCTCCTGAGAAATACTTATTGCATCTGTGTGTACATACCTCCAGTAAAGTCTTGTGGGGAACTGAGATCATATTGGGATAAACTTGACCAACTACTCGAAAGTATAGACTCTCTGTCATCTAACCCTCGGCTTGTCTTGGGAGGTGACTGCAATGCCCGGATTGGCCTTGTTTCCCCACAATGGTCTAAACTTGGAGGACGAACCTGAAATCTGTCAGAGGGCAGCAATGGATACCATCTATAACCGTGCTGGGAAATATCTTTGTGAACTTATAATAAAGCATAACCTTTTGTTATGCAATGGGCACAGTCAAGGGGATCAAGAGGGTTATTTTACTTTTATCTCCCCCAGAGGATTTACTAGCACCATAGATTATATCCTAACATCTAATAATGTGCCAGTTAACCGAGATACCTTCAGGATAATTCCCAGAGCTGAAAGTGACCACTTTCCACTTGAGTTATCTTTGACATCATTCTTTTCTCCTGCCTTTCCTAAATTATTGGATGAAACAGAATATCTGATACTTGGAAATAGAAGGTTAAAATGGAATGCACAGGTCCAAGAAAAAATGATTCAGATCCTGGATTCCCATGAATTTGCTTTATTAAAAGGGGAAATGTTGTTAGAAATAGGAAACATAATTGGACTTTATGAGAACATAATTAACCGAATGCGCCCACTGATGACCACAGTTAGTGTGATAAAAAACAAAAAGTTTAAGAGACAGACTTGGTTTGATAAGGAATGTCAGAATAGCAAAAAATGCCTAGATAGGGTACTTAGAAAATTGAAGTTAAAACAGGATAAGCACAATCTTGCTCTACAAGCTGAGGTAGCCCAGTTACGAAACAATTATAAATTATTACTTAAAAGCAAGAAACAAATATATTATGAACAACAGTGGAAAGAATTGGGAGATGCAGCACTTCAAAAGGACTCATTGAAATTTTGGCATCTGGTTGCCCAAGGCACAAATGGGCTGGGCTACTCGTTAGAAGCATCTGTCCAAGGAAAGGATTGGGTGACATATTTTACAGAAATATATGGCCCCTGTCCTGACCTACCCCCACAAGTTTACTATACTCAGTTATCAGAACTGCCAGAATGGCCAGACGTCACGCCCAATCAGATTAAGAGGCTAATCACAAGCCAACTAGCTAATAAACCTCCAGGAGAAGACATGATCCCAATGGAGATCTATAAGATAAGACCTGCTTTCTGGTCTCCCATTTTTGCAAAATTGTTTTCATACATTAACAGCTCAGGTCGCATACCTGAAGGGTGGAAGTTGAGTATAATTGTCCCAATATATAAAAAGGGTGATAAGAAAAACCCTGCCAATTATAGACCCATTAGTTTGTTAGATGTAGCCTCCAAACTATATGCCAGGCTCCTTCTTGGGAGACTAGAAGAATGGGCAGATACAAATAAGGTGATATCTGAAGTCCAGGCAGGTTTCCAAAGAGGGAAATCCACATTGGACCAGTGCTTTGTGCTGAACTTTCTGCTATGTAAATACATCCATAATTTGAAGCAAAAATTATATGTTGCTTTTATCGATCTAAAGTCAGCTTTTGATACGGTCCCAAGACACGCATTGTGGCAAAAATTGGAAAAGACAAATATAGACCTCCGTCTATTATTTCTCATCAAAACATTATATACTGACACATCAATACAAGTAAAGGTGGATCTGGCTGGCCATCTCACCACTAGAATTAAGACCACTACTGGAGTCAAACAGGGATGCATTTTGGCACCTTTCCTGTGCAATTTTTATATTAATGACATGGTTAAAGAACTGGAGGGCCTACAGTTTGCCCCTGTCAAAATTCTTGACCAAAAACTCTCAGTTTTAATGTATGCCGATGACCTAGTACTTGGCTGCTTGCAAAATTAAGTTCATATTGCACGAGGAATGCTTTATCTATAAAATGCGATAAGACACAGGTCATTGTATTTGGGAAGCGTCCTAAAAAGCATGTTTGGCACCTGGATGAACACATCATAAACCAAGTAAATACATTTAAATATCTGGGATTGATTTATTCAGAAATGGCATCTTGGAATACACAGCTATCCAATATTAAATTGCAAGCCTTTAAATCAGCAAAAGCCATTCAGAAATTTGCTGCCTGTAAAGGTGGAAATCTGGTCAACCCAGCTCTATCTGTGTATAAAGCAAAAACAATGGCCCAGGTTTTATATGGTGCAGAGGTTTGCGGTACCTCAAAGGTCTCCGGTCTGGAAGCCCCACAGAATTATTTTTTAAGAGTTCTTTTAGGTTTACCCAAAGATGTGCAATCTGCCATGGTCAGGTTGGAAACTCGCATGTTGAGCATAGAGAGATAAAAGAATTCTCTGTTACTGGTTTAGAGTTCAACAGATGGACAACACTAGGCTACCAAAAAAAATAATGCCTGATTGAGCTCTCAAATGGATTACCCCTTAAAAACTGGGTACTTCATGCTGCCCAACTGATGGGCAAATATGACCTCTCAGTGACTGAGATTAAAGAACTCCCCTTATATTCACAGAAAAATATTTTTAAACGAACCATAAGGGCAGTGGCAACTAAAAAAGATCTAAATTCTATGTGCACATCTACATGTGTCCCGTTGTATTTTAAACTTAGAGAGGTCAATGAACACATATCTTATTTTAATGAATTGACTTTTGCACAGCTTCGAAAAGCTTTTACAGAGCTACGACTAAATACAATAAGCTCTGCTTATAGAGATGGGAGACACAGAGGCATACCAAAAAATGAACGTGTTTGCATTAGGGGATGTTCTGAAGTAGAGGACCTTATGCATTATATCTTGCACTGTCCGTTATATAATGATGCAAGGAAAAGATTTTTGGTACCTATAATGACAGGGTCCCCTGTCCAGAACCCCTTGACATGATGTTATATCTCCTTGCAGACACAGATAAGTATGTGACCTGGCGGGTAGCACTTTTTGCAACTGCTGCTAGGAAAATTAGAGCAAATTATATAGCCAAGGTAGCCATTAACTGTAAAGGTGATGAATTTATTTGATCCTATCTACCTCAGGCTATGCTCTATCTTTGTCACCACACTCTGAGTATAAATTGCACACTGTATTAATTGATATTGTTTTTAACATTAGTGACCATGTGATGATTTTAGCTTATGAATTTTATTGTTTAATGTTTTTATTTGTACATTGGGGTATTTTTTTAGCTTTGTTTAGAGTACGTAATGTTTTAATAATATAAATGTTTTAAGTCTTTTTTATCAATTCAGTATATTTTCTTTTAATTGTCAAATAATTCTGTGTACATTGTGGCAGCCTTTGGCTATGTGCAATAAAACTGACTGAGACTGAAGCCTGTTACCTGTGTATCTGCGTTCAGAACTTTAATCCTCTGTGTGGAGATGAATAGATCCACTTCTGTCAAAGCCTGGGAATCTCCTTCAGAGCTCTGAAAAAAGAAAATAAGAAAAGAACTTACTTAAGCCTTTTTCTATTGAAAACAGTGCCTTCCTCAACCAGCTATTTCAGACATGATGGGAGTACAATGACCAAGCTGTACAAAGTTACTGCAACACAGAACAGATATTTGGAATGGTCCATTTCCAATATACATGCACAAACAGAGATTGAGAGAGGAGCATTCTTGGGGCCTAGTTCACTTGAGGGTGTCCTAAAATAAGGATTTCTCACATTGGCATCTCAGAAGATGGAGCCAGCAAGGGAACAGGAGATGAATTCTCTTGACAAGAGAAACCCATTTAAGTTTAAGAGTAACAAGTTCAAGAGGGACTGGTTGCATTACTCTATTGCCTTGCAGACTAACAAATTCGTTAGGCTTTTGACAAAGTGGGTTCTAGCCCACAAGAGCTTAAGCCCCAGTGAGGTTGTAAAGTTTTCTGAGATGCCTTAAGACTCATGGTTGTCTTGATTCCTTAGATCATCGAGGCAGGAGGGGGGCAGACTTTAGGTTTGCAGAGTATACTTTTGGGTTTCTTCTTCTTTTAGTAGAACCCCAAAGTTCACCAACCAGAGCCAGATGGAAAAGGACCAGATAGATGACAACCATCAAGGATCAAGGTGCTTCTGAGCATGAGAATTTGCTTTCAGTACTACAGCTTGACCTCACAGTCCTTTCACACAAAATTTAATTTAGTCTGCCCTCTACCCCAAGGTCCCATTCCTGGTTTTCCTACCTCACCCCAAGTTTAGCAACCTAATTTGGGGGTGTGGGTTGCTTTTATTTATTTTTGTAAAAAAAAAAACCGGGACTATTGGTGGCTCTGGGCTATTAGGCCCAGAGATCTACGAGTGAACCTGCCTTCTGTCCACCCCTAGTCTTAGATCACAGGTGCAGAGCCCCTTTAAAAAAGTGCCTTGTGCAAGTTGAGCACACAATTTAAGAAAATTAAACAATAAAACTGAAGGTGTTACACTACAATAAGACCATAAAAGCTTTTCTTTTATAAAGTGTGTAAGTCACTTTATAAAGTGAAGTAAGTCCAGCTCAGGGGCTCATACAGAGACACAACAGGAGAACTCGTGTGAGTGTGGAAAATCCTCCTCTGCCTCTTCACTGGAAGTGAGTGAAGTCGCAACAGAGATGCAGCAGAGATGCCTTCCTTGTGGACAGGTGCTATGAGCTCACTTTAATAATTTGATTTCTTTTCTCGGAGAACTGTAACCATTCTCTTCTAACATACTGATATATCCCAGCTCAAAATTAAAGAATTAACGTCGGCTTACAATGAGTTTGTGCCAGGGCTGGACACAACATCCCTCATTTGTGACGAAATGTTGGAGGCAAAATGGGAAGGTGCCACCCTGAGCAATTGCTGTGTGCCCCCCACCCCCACCCCCTTGCTGCCCCTGCCAAAGCCTTGCATATTGCAGTCAGGCAGCTGCGTTTGCCAGATTCTGGTGAGGACTCCCATGAGCCCCAGAGGCCTCTGCGCAATCTCACAGGGCTCTCGCACAATCTTGCCTGAACATAGAAGGTGCAGCAGTCTCTTCTCTAGTGGCAGGGGCAGGGGAGACATCCCTGCAGAGGCACCCCACAGATTCTGCTACCTGAGGCAACTGCCTCAGTCTGCCTCCTGGACAGGCCAGCCCTGACTGGAGGCCTCTCAGCAATAAAATAAAAGAAAATAAATGGAAGGGTGGGGAAGGCTTATTGGAGAACTGCAGGGCCCTGTCAGGCTGCTAACAACTATTTTCAATTTTCCTGAATGACCTATATTTGGTGAGTGGAGAGGCAGTAGCATTCCACAAATGGCAGTCCCCACTGGCAACTACCATTTTGCCTCCCCACATGCACAGGGTATTCTGGGAAATATGTGATGATCAAGAATCCTACAGCCCCAGTAACTCCCTCACCCCCATTCCCCCAAAATGATGCTTTTCTCCATCTCTCGCCCTCCCCCCTCCAGTTACAGGTGAAGAAGACTATCTAGCCAAAGTATTTATTTTGCATAATAACAGGAAACTACACTCAATGGAAGACCTATTCTGTTTGCTCACTTGCACAAAGGGAAGACAAAAAAGTCAATTCACACAACCCAAAGAGTTGTTTATATAACAGGGTTGTTTAACTCGTGAAGGACTGCTGTGTTCAGACAGAGGTGAAGCTGCCCTCTGCTGTGTCAGAACAAGAGTCCATCTTCCTCAGAACTGGATTGACAGGGTCTCCATCTGGACATGGACCAAGGACCTTCTGCAAGGCAAAGCAGATGCTCTGAGCATTCCCTCGGAGCTCAAGGAAGTCAGACCTCACCTCAGTCAAGGCTGGCACTGCTGCACAGGCAGCTTAAGAGGAACGGTGTTTTCAATGGTCAACCAACACAACCGGCTTTTGATCTAAGAGTTGCGTGCCCACACTTTCAGCAACGTTGCAATACTGACTTCTGCTGTTGTCCAGCACACACCTCGGAGCAACAAAAAGCTTGAGGTGGGCCCCCATTTTGTGGTTTGTACACACAATGCCTTTAAAATGCATTCTTTCCCTCAAAGAATTCTGGGCACTGTAGATTGCTAAAGCAAATTGCTGGGAACTGTGGTTCCACCACTCAGAATGTGCTTCGAGTTTATCATGTGTACGCAGCCTAAGGGGCTGTGGTGAGATTATTGAGGAATAAGCTATTTTACCGCCACCACCAAATCTACATTATGACAGAAAAAGTTTGGAACATGGCAGTGTAGTCAGAGCTTATGAAATCATCACTGGTATCTTTGGGTGAGTCTCTGTTAAGGCAGATCCACACCATGTAAGAGCACCTCCAGGGCACATTTAAAGTGCATGGTCTTCCCCAAAGTATCCTGGGCACTGCAGTATGTTAAGGGTGCTGGGAACTGCAGATCTGTGGGGTAAACTACAGTTCCCACAAGTCTTCATCTGAGAATCCTGGAAACTGTAGTTGGTTAAGGGTGTCAGGAATTATTATTACCACCCACCACCCACTCTAAGGTTCCAGGGTGGATTACAACGTTAAAACACAATATTAAAAACTGTTCAATGTCACAAAAATAAAGTGGGTCCTAAAAATATCTACTTCAAGTGTCAAAAGTCAGGGCAAAGAGGCTCATTTTCCGCATTCACCAGAAGCTGTAAAATCAAGGAGCCAGGCACACCTCTGTGGGAAGGCAGGGCCACAGGGTTGCCCCAGAGAAGGCCCTCTTCCCAGGCCACCACCCCATGAGCCTCTGAGGGTGGAGGAACTTCTCAGCAGGAAGTTCTGTAAGGTGCTGTAGGCAGTCTTTCAGATATTTGGGGCTTGAGTCACTTATGGCTTCCAACACCCTAAACAGGGCCCAAAAACAAACTGGCAATTAGTTGTAGCTTTGAGAGAGGAAAACTACCGTTCCCAGTATTCTTTGGGGAAAGTGATGTGCTATATATGTGCACTGAATGTGCTTCAAATGCATGGTGTGAAGTTGTATATATTGGTTCCCCGTGTACAGCCCATATCCACCATAAGTTGTGCATGCAGTAATGTGGGCTCAAGTCTACAAAACTCCCTCCCAGTTGAGACTCACCAAGTCCCCTCCCTGCTGAACTCCAGGTGCTTGACAAAGACTTTTCTATCCCCACAGAAGTTTTAAGAAAGTTCTCTGTGTTTTTTATTATGTATGTTTTTTGAAATGTGTATGTTTACTGGTTAGAAATGATTAAGTGGTATCAAAAAAAGTTCTAATAAATTGTAAATAGTAATGAATATTGGGTTGCAACACCAGTCTTGGCTGCTTCTCCTCCAAAAAGCAATAAAGTATGTCAGATGGAAATAAACTCCTGCAAGAGGAAAATGTGATGTTTATCCAGGCTTAGCAAAACAACAACAACAACAACAAAATCACCCCCCACAAAAAAAACCATTTCACTGGGATGGATAGCCACAGAGGAAAAGAGGAGTTATTTAGCAGGAAAGTGGGGAACTCTCTAATGAAACCAACCAACCCTGCGAAAATGGGAAGGTCTCTGATGAAGCCAACCAATCTTTCCCACTCCATCTGGTCAACTGCATTTTAAAATGAGCAAAAACAGAAAGCTACAGCTTGACGGAGATCCACAATGAGAGACACAACACTCCAGGATGCACAAAGACCACAGAAAACATAAACAACAAAAATAACCAAATGTAAAACAGACAATAGCATTCAAGAAAAACAGTCTACACACCACTTTTTTCTTGATTTTAGCTGCCTTTTGCATCCTCTGGGGAGAAGCATTTAAAAATAAAAAGGGAAACAGACAAATGCACAAAAAGAAAACGAGAGAAAGAGATATTATGTGAAGTCAGGGAAATCTTTCATCAAAAGATTCTCAAACCTATTATCTACAGAAATAAAGGAAGGAAGGCTGTTGCTGGTCTTTATATGTGTGTACATGTGTGTCAGTATCATCCATCGGTTACAGAAACTGCTGCATAATTTTGTTGATCTTAGCTGCAGATTATATTTCCATACTACACATGCAGTTGCAACCCCAATCTGTTCCAGTGAACCCCCAAATCCCATGCCATCTAATATCCAAATGCAGAAACCAAGCTTTTGCATCCTAGGACATGGAGTTAATCCTCCAAGCGGGATCATTCTGATATTGCTGTAGCCCAGCCCACATAGATGTTGTCTAGTGAAGTTCAATAGACCCCTGTGTGTTCTCGAAGCTACAAACATGAGTCTGACCAAATTGTGGGAGGCAGTGGAAGACAGGAGTGCCTGGCGTGCTCTGGTCCATGGGGTCATGAAGAGTCAGACATGACTAAACGACTAAACAACAACAACAGCCCACATAACCCAATGATGTCATTAGGCCAGAGGTGAATTTAGCTTAGGACTAGTGAGCGAAAGCAGGAACAGCTTCCACATGCCTGTCAAAACCACACCCACTTTTACGTCAAGAATCACGTTGCTAGTCCCAATATTATCAAATGCTTGTCAAGTTGCCTCTCAACTTGTCACTTAGCAAAACTGAACCCCAGTTCCTTCTCAGTCTGTCCATACAAACTTAGTTTCCTGCAAACCTTCCCCTTTGGGGCTCTCTTTCTCTGACTTCAGCAAGTGGGGGAAATGTACAAGATCCCTCCATCCTATAAAAAACAAATTGTGCAAATGTCAAAAGATTCAAACTTTCTCCAGATTGGCCATACAAGCAAATGTATGAAAGCTTCCATATACTGGAGTCCCACCAATGCTCTATCCAGCCCAACTGGCAAAGGGTTTCCAAATCTCAGACAAGAAGAGCCTTATCCAGCCCAGATACACTGGAAATGCCAATAATTGTGCCTGGGACCTTCTGCATGCAGAGCACAGGATTCACCACATAACTACAGCCCCTCCTCCAGAGACATAAGAAGATAGCTGACACAGACCACGCATTCCGTCAAGTCCAGCAGTGCCTACTTGGGCTAGCAACAGATCTCCAGGGTCCCACACAGAAATCTTCCCCATCACCTGCTGTAGGATCATTTTAACTGAAGATGCCAGGGATTGAACCTGGGAACTTTCCCATGCCAAATCAGTGCTCTGTCAGTGAGTTATGCCTCTTTCTTCCACTTTTGCAAAGGAAATTAACCTAAAAAAACCACCCAAGACTTGGATAAGTTCTGTGGCCCTCAGTGCAGCCAACAAAGTGGGGTGGGGGCAGGGATACATATCAAAATAAATTCTCCATTAAGATAGAATACCAAAACAAATGCAGGTGCTTCTGGGGCAGCTTAAACTGGCACTGGCATCCTAGTTCAATCTGGTGCCCCCCAGATGCTTGGACAGCAACTCCCATCCCCCCAAGTCAGATTGGTCAGTGTTCAGGGATGGTGGGAGTCAAGAGTCCCACAACGTCTGAAGAGTACCTCATTGGGGAAGGCTGTTGTAGGCTCATAGCTCCTTGTAAACCATAAGGTTATATGCAAGGCTAGTCCAACTCAGAGCAGACTGTAACTTTGCTGTCTAAAGCAGCATTTTTATATAGTCTGTCACTCCTATTTTATATAATAAACCAAGTTTTCTTTATTTCTTTGTGTGAGAGCTTCTTGGGGGAATAAGGTTAAAGGTCAGACATGTCCATAACAAGTGAACATCATAATTCCAGCAAAAAAACTCAAACCTCACAGGAGTGCTGGCTGTGCACATGTGAGTCCAGGTACACATTTGTAACAGCACAACAAAATCAGACCAAAGGTCCCTTTAGTCCAGCATCCACATGGTGGTCAGCCAGATCCTTCCAGGAGGCTCTTAATCAGAAGTTAAGGAAGGGGGGCTGGAGCCTGACTTGGACAGGGGGGGCAGTGAATTGTGGGGTACTGTTCTGGCCAGAAGGCAAGAGTCAAAAGCAGGGGAAGCTTCAGAGCTGGAGGGTGGAGCACAGAATGAGCCAGAAGAGGTGGAGGAAGAGTTGGTCAGGTAAGTCGAGAGCCAGGTGCTCCCCCATGCCCTTCTGCACCCCTGTCTTCTAGAATGAGCAGAGGAAGTTTCCATGCAGGCGCAGCTTCCGGTTGTGAGTGTGCTGCCTGTCAGAGGAAGGTACATAAACTGGTGGAGGAAGAGTGGTCCCGGGTTGCTGCAACTGCGCCATAGAGTCTGGACCTGGGAATAGCTGCCGAGATGCTAGATTGGTGTGGATATGTCTCCAGAGCTGTAGAAGTGACTGTAAGTGTTATCTTTCACAATAAAGAATTGATTATTGAAATGAGCCCTTGAAACGAGACAGGCTACCCAGCAAATGCAGTAACATCTCATTGCAAGAAAAGAGGACTAAACTGGGGCAGAAATTTATATTCTATTTAATAAATTAAAAAGAAAGAACAAGATAGTTTTGCTGCCCCCTTCTTATGAAGAGTTGCATGCAGAACTGAGCCGCTATTAAAATAGCAGCAGTCAACCGTCTTTGAGAGACTGCCTATCAAAGAAAACTGATAACCAATGCTGCACTTTGGCACAATACAAATCAAGTTTCGTTTGTGGTTGCCAGTTTCTCTTTTTTTTTACTTGAAAGCCAAACCACTCATTAGGAGCCGGAATGGGGAAAGCAATTAAAAGGGGAAATGCTATTTCTCTAACGAGAATGAGCAGTGACACTTTTAACCTGTATTTAATGCTGAGATTTAGTGACACTGGGCTGTGCAAGGTGCCTTGACCACAAAAATGTCAAATGTCTGCAAGTATCTTCATGAGTTGTATTTCATAGAACTGTAGAGCTGGTCCAATGCTCTTCAATGCAGGAATCAGCACCAAAGATTCCCCGACAGATAGCCATCCAACCTCTGTTTAAAAACCTCCAGTGAACCTCCAATGATATATTGGCATATGCTTTACCAGCCCAATAGAAGTTAAGATATTTGCACATACAGCTATTGTGAACTATTTAGAAGCTTTCTTACTAGCCAAGCAACAACAGACAATTCCTTGTGCTCCTTGGGAGAAAAGGGGGATGAATGAATGAATGAGAGAACCCGCATAAGCAGCAGGAACTGGGAAGATGAAGGAGTGGCACTGCACCAGGGCTGGGGAACCCCTTTGGCGAGAGGGCTGCTTTCCCTTCTGCATTTCCTGCCTCACAGGATTGTTGTGGGGATTAAATGAGGAGGGAGAGAACAATGTATGCCACTTGGAGTTCCTTGGATGAAAAGATGGGATATAAATGCAATAAAATCAAAGATAAATAATACAAGTTTTTGTTCCATAGTAAAGGTAAAGGTACCCCTGCCCGTACAGGCCAGTCGTGACTGACTCTGCGGTTGCGCGCCCATCTCGCTTAAGAGGCCGGGGTCCAAAGACACTTCCGGGTCACGTGGCTAGCATGACGAAGCTGCTCTGGCAAGCCAGCACCAGCGCAGCACACGGAAACGTCGTTTACCTTCCCACTATAAAGCGGTCCCTATTTATCTACTTGCACTTAAGGGTGCTTTTGAACTGCTAGGTGGGCAGGAGCTGGGACCAAACGACGGGAGCTCACCCCGCCACGGGGATTCGAACCGCCGACCATACGATTGGCAAGTCCTAGGCGCTGAGGTTTTACCCACAGCACCACCCGCATCCCTTTTTTTTTCCATACATGCCTCTTAAAGAGCAAGGATCCTAGACCTCGTGTCTACCAGGGGAGGGAGGCAGTGCTTAGATTCAAGAGTGTTTCAGACTAACTTCTAGGAGCAGCAGGTAAGGCAGTTTCACAGATGTGCCTCCCCTCCCTGGCTTTCCACCACCACCCATTAGTGTTGTTACCTAATGGGTAATTTAGCTAACCAACTCTGTTATTGCCAATATGCAGTAAGCTTAGGTTGAACATTATTCTTATTCTTCTTATTGATGTTGTGCCCCCTCAGCTTGGCACCTCATTAATTTTATTTCTACGCACCTCTTTCCACTCAATTTCCATTGCGGGCCTTTTGTATTTGCTTATGTTAACATAATTTCTAATGTTACAGGTGTCACATGATGTCAGTTCTTCATTTGTAAGAGCTTGATCTTTTAAGGTGGCAACACCTGCACTTTGGAACTCACTGCCTGTTGATATCAGGCAGGCGCCCTCACTCTGTTCTTTTTGAAACCTGCTAAAACCATTTCTGTTTAGTCTACCCAAGTATTCAGAAAGCTGATGCAAATTTTAATCTGTTTTTAGTTTATTGTTTATTTAAATTCTTTAAAAGCTTTAAATGGTTAATTCTTCTTATTGATAATGTTACTGTTTAAAACTCCGGTAACCCACTTTGAGGGGTTTTCTTATACCAATCAAACGATGTACAAATCTTATGAAATAAATTAATAATGGATTGGCCAAGATATCATAAGATGTGATTTTACATGTGGTTATCTGTAATTCTCCTCTGCATTTATTTTCAACTTTTCATTATATAGACACTCTCTGTCCTTATACCTGCAAAAAGAATGATAGTAATATATTGCAGGGGGGAAATATGGCCCCTTTCAATCAATGGATTGGTGACATGACAACTCTTGCAACCCATGAATGGATTGCTTGGACATATGCATGGACATATTTAATGATATTTAGAATGTATTTATCAAAACCATAGTGACCCATGGACCAACATATACCTGGGGAAAACAATAAGTTTATTCATTAACCTATATACTACATTGTTATGTAAATTATTGTTATTGTTATTATATGTTACTATTATTTTGTTACTGTTGTTTTCCCCTGCCTTTTAAAATGTTTATGCATTCTTTTTCTTTTTCCCGTTTCTTTTTTCCCTTCTTTCTTCTTCTCTTATTTACTTTACTGTAACCCACTGGAATAAAATATAAATAAATAAAAAAAATATATATAGATACTCCCTTCCACTCCACCCACCAAAAGTAATGATGAAGCAACACTAAGATATCCACAACATACAAGGATATGAAAACATTTATCTGAGCTTTTTGCAACACAAGCCTGGAAAGCCACAACTGGCTGTTACTCTGATTTGGGGGAACTTTGAAAGAACATGTGCATTATTTATATTCTGCTGCTCTGTGGCTGCACACACACACAGTTTGGGTAGCAGGGAGAGAGAAATTAACGCAATGGTGGGAGCCGAGAGTGTTTTGCCACAGCCATGCGGGAATTCTCTGCTGTGGATGCTGAGGAGCAGATGTTTCCGACTCTTCTGAGTTCAATCATCAAGGGATCCCAAATCCTCTTCCATGGATCGAAAACATCTACCTTGACGCGGCTCACCGCCTCCTGGGCTTGCATCATTCGGATGTTTTTGGAGGGGTTGCGCTCCGAGAGCAGCTGTGTGGAGCCCAAGTAATTGGCTGCAAAGATGATGCCATCAATGAGGTCTTCGGGTTCACAAGGTCCTGGAACTAAAAAGCCAGAAGGCAGGCAATTATTTCTTTCCTAAGACAGAGAAGCAGAGAGGCAAAACGGAGCAAGGAAGAGCACTCCGTACTTCCACACACTGCCCTCAACAGACTATCCTTTTGCTGTCGATGCCTAGCTAATTGCAAAGAGCACAGCGCAACAGCAGCAACAAATATTTAAACAAGAGCATTCAGTCCATGCACTTGTGGGTCAGGGAACAAGGAAGCAAAATAGCAGTGTTAAAATTAAAAGTAAAGCAGAAGAACTTAGGGGCAAGATATAACAACACCAACTTCAAACCATTTTAATGGCAATTTCACCTCCCCAAAGAAAGAGGGCTGTGAGTCAGGAAGAGAAAACTCTCACCATCCTCCCCAATCTGAGGCTGAGCTAAGAGCTAAGTGCCTGAACTGGAGGGGGGCAGGGGGAGGAAGAAATGCGGGATACTTAAAAGCAGGAGATGTTTTCAAGCAGGCTCTTCTTATGTTCTTCTGTTTCCCCCCATAATGGCCCCTTTGCAGTATTCTGGGGCATTTGGAGGAGGGGAGGGCACAGGGGCCACCACACTTCCCCCAACACACATACCAAAAGCATAGTTCTGGAGAGGGTGCAGGGTGGTGGTGATACTATGACTGAAGTCACTGTTCCACCAGGGCCAAACCTCATCCCACATGCCATCTGGGAGGAAACTGTCCCTTGAAAAACTACCAAAAAGTCCTCAGATTTGCGAATGTCACCAAATTCCATTTCCCATGGTCCTTTGGGGGCAGTCCTGACAGTTAAGCAGATACAAAGCGAATAAAGGGTTGTAGAGAAAGCTTGGCCAGCTAGGGGTGATTCATAAGTAATGGCAGTGAAATGCATGCCCTCTGGGACATCAGATTGGGCCAATGACCCATCTAGTCCACCATCCTGTCTCACAGTGGCTAACTAGACACCTTAAGGAAACTAGTAAGCAGGACCTGAGCACAGGAGGACAAGTCTTTGCAGCAGAGAACAAGGCCTTATAAGGAGGAAAACTAACACAAGAAGCCTCACACTGAAATGCACACATGTTGCCCACAATGAGCTCTCCTTGGTGCTGAGCGAGCCAACCTGCTTTGCTCTGAGGGCAGGACCAGCACACAATATCTGTAATCTCAGAAACGAGAAGGGGAAATATATTGGTGGAGATGAACCCCTGGATCTGGGAGCAGTTAGAAGAGGTAGCTTTGGAGGCACTTCCTTGTACCAACCAGCTCTAAGATTTCACCATTTGTTTAAAATGTTGCACCCTGCATTACCAGGTATGCCAGACTATCAAAGTGCCCAAGGTTCCATAAGCAACACTATAATAAAATGACGCTGCTGTTGATTTCATTAAAATAAAAACAACAACAACTTTAAAATGCAGTAAAATAATTATCACAGGGTCCTAGCTTTCCAGAGCAGAGATTAGCTGGGACTCTGTGCAGGGCCCTTGGTCTTTGCTCACAGAGAAGGGGCTATAATTCCTTGCTGCCTTCAGTTGTTCTTTTCTGCACTTTCCCCAGCTCTCTGCAAATAGGTCTTCACCTTGCATATGTTTGGCCAAATGGCTACAAATGGAATGATTGACACCTTGCACTTATTTATTTTCTAAAGTTTTATTAAAATGAAAATTTATATTATTACATTCTTTAAGAACAGAGAGTTGTATCCAGCTATGTTTACTCAGAGTAAATCCACTGCATTAGTCGTTCACCTAACACTCTGCAGATGACCTTCCCTGTGCACAATGGGGCTTCTTCCTCTCCTCCCCCTGTGCCCCCATTTCCCTCACATTGGCTTGGGGGAGGGTCAGGAGAACCCTCCCCACAGAAGAGCAGATGTGGGGAGGACAGGGGGCCATTCTATCTGACAAGCTGAAATGCTTGCACAGATGGAAAATTCATCATGGTGCTTCACTGAAGTCCACTCGGTGTATTTAGCTTTTTATTTTTGCCATATCATTTTAATGATATATTTGCTTGTTTATGCTACAATGACATTTCTGGCTCCTGACCAGACTAACTTATTAACAAAACGTCACTCAGATCCTCTTCAAAGGGAGGGTGTGCAGCAGTGAGACTGGGAGATCTCAAGCCACCTTTTATTTTGTGTGCTGAGATTTGCAGGCACCTGTGTCTCCTGCAATCTCTGCTGTTTCCAGACCTTAGCCAAGTTTTGCTGGTTGCAAGTGTCAGGTAAGGAACTTTTCCTCCCTTTGCTATGTGGTGACAGAAACAGAAGCTCTGAACATGCTCACTGCAGCTGGAGCTGGAAGCTGTTCAGAGAAATGGAGGAAGAGACTGAAAACTGAAGGACTGAAAAGACTGATAAATCAGCAGTCAAGGGGGATGTGGCAAATCAAGAGACATACTTCCAGCTGGAGCCTCAAAGGGCAGAGAGAATGACCAATAAGACTGAGTTTCTCCTCTTTTAAAGCCAAAATGAGTGCAATAATTGACCCAAGACTAGAAGCAGAGCATTGTCTCCCCATGTAATGAATGCGGGCAGGGGAGGGGAGGTTATCTGGACAGGAGGCTGCTGGGACAGTGGAGGCACAGCTGACACAACCCTCACCAGCCTGGTGCCTGGTGCCTGCCAGATGCTCTGGGCTACAACAACCCTTTTACGAAGTTCTATGGCAATAAAGCAATGAAGGAAGATGCCTTGAACCATGTCAGATTATCTCTCCATCTAGCCCTGCACTGTCTACTCCATGGGTAGGCAACGTGGTGCCCCTCTGATGCTGTTGAACTCCAATTCCCAATCTGCAATTCCCAATCTCCAATTCCCAAGCTGCAGTTGCATAATATCTGGAAGGCATCATGTTGGCTGGTAGCAGCTCTCTGGGGACTCAGACAAAGATTTGTCCCTCTAATAGTTGTTGCAGGTGACGTCACTAAGGACCTTCTGCATGCAAAGCAGCTACTCTCTCCCTGGAGCAAAAATGGGGGGTTGGGAGGATTTAGGGTTGATCTTTCAAGAGGGCTCATTTGCTTGAATTAAGCCAAGGCCTACAATCCTAGTTAATACATACAGGTTATATGTATACAAAGTATAAAAGAACGCAACAGGATCAGAGGAATGTATCTATTTTTTTTACTCAAATATAGCTGCTATGCTTTGCACACTTACTGCTAGTAAGTCCAAATGAATTCAGCTGTGTTTACATCTGAGTAGACATGCTTCGGATTGCTCTCTTACACATTGAAGCACCATACATAGCCTTGCTTTTATGGACTTAGGCGCATTAGGAGAAAATATTCCAGGGACAATTCAGTCTCTGATAAAAAGCTTATATCACTTTTGTCATAAATAACCTGTTAGTTTGGGGGGGGGGGTGAAACACAAACACACAAACACACACACATGGCTGAAATTCAACACACACCTAACTGGCAGTGAGTCACACTGGACTTAATAGGGCTGACTCCTGAGTAGACACGTGTAGGAGGGCACTGTAGGGCGCTCTCTACTCTGTGCCAGCTCTGCCTGTTTTTGCATGCACAACCCGTCGACAAGAGCTGGTTTCTCTCTCAGTCAGATTTAATGGAAGACAAGAAGCATCCATAATGTCAGCCTCAGAAAAGGACAAATGAGGCACAGCTAAGTGGACCTTGCACCCTCTGCCGTCAAGAAGATTCTCAGTGAAGATCAATCATACAAAGAAGTTTAATTTCATTAGGTTGGCCATCAGCACCAATTATTAGTATACTAATTAAAAGTCCCAAAGTCAGAGGGGTGCTAGAACCATACAAATAAGTCTGCATAATATGCCTTGCTGTGGGAGACTTCCAAATGCCAATTTATTTAGCCTGTAAAATAGAAATTGCACTGATTTCTATTAACGGGACTCTCATAATCTGGTGCACTCTCCAAATGGCTGGAAGCAAAAAAAGAAATGCCATCTCTAAAGGACATAAGCACAGTTTCTTAACAGTATTCAGTCTAAGCCCGTGGTTCCCAACGTAGGACACATGCCCCACAGGGGGGCAATTCGATTTTTAAGGGGGACAAATTGTGAATGAGTTATTAGTAGTGAAATTTAGGCTTCCTCCATGTGAATAGGAGTTCACTTTGAATAATAAGAATTCGATGTCATGGGGGTGGGATTGGCATCAGGATTTTAGAGATGCTTAGGTGGGCATGGCCAAAAAAAGGTTGGGAACTACTGGTCTAAGCCATATAGGGAAACCAGCTGTTGACCATCTAGTTCATTTCAAGTGGAAAAAGCAAGCATATATTTGGGGCTTGATAACAGGATTGGCAGGTTGGAGAAAGCTGGGCTGGACCTCCAGTTTGTGGGAGTACTAACTCCCATCATGGCTGTTCACTGGCCAAGGGGGCTGGGGCTGATGTGAGTTGGAATCAACAGGCTCTCCAACCCTGGATTAAACAATAAAGCGACTCACTTCCCTTCTATGTAGGCACAGAAATCTCCCAGCTTTTAACGATAAGAGGCCACGTTCCAGCCACACAAAAGGCACATCTGTTGCTCTGCCCACTTTTGACTCCGGCCCCTCTGACCACTGGCATGTGGCCCCTGGCAAGCTGCACTTTTGGAAATGTGGCCCTCAAGCTGCAAAGGTTTCTCAATCCCTCCCCTTCTCTCGCTGTAGAATGCAGGGTTGTCTCAGGAAGGAGACACAGCTGCCCCCAAGTCTCCTAAATCTCATGGCACGTGATAAATCATCTCTCGATAAGTCAGGATTCCCCATCACCACCCCTGCAGTCTCAGTGCTATAGCCATTAGGAATCCCGTGAAGATGCACTTACCGTCAACAAAGCTTGGGAAGGAGGACACCTTCTTTGTCTGTGTGGATATAAAAATAAAGAGCTTATAACTCTATAGAAATAGTAAGATGTTTATTATGAAAAATGCATGCACAGGACGCGGAGGAAGAACAGAAGCATTTTTCATTCATTTTTCATCATAATTACCATAATTTTAGGCGACTACATGACATTGGCCTGATTCACACATCACAATAAGTGATAGCTCTGCTATTCCCATCCCCTGGGCAGGGAGAATACCATGATCTCTGGCTTAGCATTACATTCGTACCAGGGGGTCATGGTTAGTCTCTCTCCAAACAAATGAGGTTCATTTTTTTCCCTTACTGACTGTGGTTTGTTGGGAGTGAAACCCACCGCAGTCCAAAGTTTAGATGAAATGCCAAGCCAGAGATGATGGTTTGTTTCCTCTGCATGGAAGCAGGAAGGGAGTAGAAGAAGCTTCTTAGGCGTGGTCAAGGTGAAGAATTAAGAAGTTGTGCTAAGGGCTTGGCAACATAACAATTATGTGTTCTTGATTAATAGCAGCAGCACCCCTCTTAAAAAGTAATCTCTGCATTATTGAACATGGCTCAACTCCATATGCAAATTAATCTTGTACAATCTGCTGGTTAGCACTGTTTTTATGGATATATTTTCTTTAAAACTGTCATCACTTCCCCGGCATGCTTGCAGCTCAGAACAACACCCTTGTAAAGTCTCATCAGCGTAAGAACGCCCAAGTGTCATGCCCGTTTTTTTTTAAAAAAACAAAACCTGGCACAGTCTCAAATCTCATCTGGGGGCAGGCAGTGCTTATATTGTCACAAATTAGTATTACGGACAGACTTGTGTGTTTGTGTGTACAACTGACACCTCCACATACCTCTGAGAAAACAGTCTCTGAGTTTAATCCTAAATGTCCCACCTTAAATGTCAGCCTAAACAAACCACAAAGGGCCGGCCTCCAGCCCCACAGATGTCTCTTATCACCCTTCACCACTGATCATGGCCAGGTGGGCCACCCCCCGCTGTAAGCATGTTGTTGTTGTTGTTGTTGTTGTTATTTCCACTTAACCCTTCCTCCCAAAGGAGCTCAGGTCGGTCAGCACATTGATAACAATGCCATGAAAAACAATCCAGATACAAAACAATCACATTCTCTTGGCGCATGATTTCAGGGCTGCCACGAAGAGTATCTTTTAGCCATTGAATTTCTGGGTTAACTGGGAAGGAACTCCCCCCCCTCCATGTGACCCTTGGAATGTTTTGATTGTTTTGTATCAGTTTGTTTTAATGTTCTATCTGAAATAAAAATAATGCAAAGATAGAACATAATAAATTCTGGACATAAATAAATAGAACAGTTTAGCTCTAAAATCTTTCTTCAGTGATTCATCATACACCCCCCCCCCCAAAAAAAAAATGTCTTTCTGCAACGCAAAGCTTCCCGGCTTTGGAAGAGAGAAGCATGACGTGAAATACAAGATGGAGACAGGACAGGGGAAACAGAGCACCTTGGCCTCTAGTACTTGCCTCTGGCATATTATTATTGTTGATCGGTCCATTGAGGTCAGAACGCTGCTGTTTCCGAGGCTGATCTAACCCATTGCATACCTGTAAAAGAAGCAGAAAGACCGAACTGATCAACAGCTCAGGGAGAAGGAGATCAACGCAGCATCGTTCTGTCACTGCCTCCTACCCATAATCTGCATTGCTGCTACTGTGGAAATAAGGGCTGATCTATCCATTGACTGTTTGTGAGCATATTAAAAGAATGTAGAAGATATAAAATATCTCTTAAGAGCCAGTATTTTTTTGCTGGGTTTAAATCCCGAGTTATTTATTTATTTATTCATTTATGGAAAAATTATTATGCATCACTTGATTGTAAAAACAAAAACAAATAAAAACCTCAAGGTGGTTTGCAAAGAGAATAAGACAATAAAATTATTAGTAAAAACACTTAAAAACAAACTATTTGCAACATTTTTAAAAAATCAACAAGTGAAAAACTGGTTAAAGTATCGGTATGTTATCAATATTCTACACGCACTGGCAGAGGAAGGGGGGACGGGGGGCACTGGCCCCGGCACCATGATCCTGGTGGGGTGCCATCATGGCTGCCCCCACCGCACGTTGGGTGCCGTGCCACGCCCCTGTGGGCAGCGCACCATGCTCCAGGACACGCACCACACCCCTGCGGGTGGCATGCCACACACATGCCTGCCAGGCCCCCGCCTGCTCTCTGCCCCCGCTGCTGGAGCATGAAGCTCTGCCACTGTCTACATGTCTGGGCAGGCTTGTCTAAACTAAAGTGTTTTTAGCAGGCACTGGAAGAGTCCAGAGAAGGTGCCGGCCCAGTGTCAACAGGAGTTCCAAAGTGTAGATGCTGCCACACCAAAATATTGCTTTCCTACAAATGCGGAAAATGGGTATTTTGTGGCACCTATAACAATTCCAGGTTCCAGAATGGCAGACATGTTTATTGTCTGGGTGGTGGAATACCAAGGCCATGGAAAATGCAGACACCCATGGCTTCTGCATCCAAGGGGTGGCGGGGGTGGCAGGGAAAGAGATTGTACAACTCTCTCCATGAGGAGCACTCTAAAAACATATGAAAAGCCTGCTGGGTCAGGTCAATGGCGCGTCTAGCGCACCCTCCTCTTCTCACCGTGGCCACCCAGTTAATCTGTGGGAAGCCAGCAAGCAGCCCATGAGCAGAAGAGACCCCTCCCCTCTTGGGGCTTCCAGCAACTGGTATTCAGAGGCACGTCTGCCTCCGGCGGAGGAGGAAGCAGAAGAGAGCTATCCTGAGTTGGAGAGGACTCAACCACCACAAGCAGACGGCCGTTTTCAGAATTCCGTTAAGGCCTATAAAAGACCGTTGTGAGAAACCCAATCACAACTGCACCATTACACTAAAAGTAAGATATGCATTGACATATGGACACACACTAACACAAGGGAACCAGCACATAGAAGATTGCAGCACTGCCAAATAACATGTAAATTATTTGGGGAGCTGCCAGGATTAAATCAGAAAAGCTTTTGCAGAAAAGCAGGGTGGCTGTGGGGGTGGGAAACAATTTTCAAACAAGAGTGACAGGACATATATTGGGCCTGTGATGCGAAACGGCAGAACCACAGCTTCTTCTACCCTTTAAAGGCCTTGTCAGGTCTGATCACAATTCATTTGGCAGCACAAGAAATGCAGCCGTAGCCCAGACAGGCCCCCATACAAAATGGGTTAGAACAGCACCCGATTTAGACAGCATGTCTCAGACATGGTCAGTAAAGGAGCTTGTTTCTCCCTACAGTAATGATTCAGCACTTAGGGGTTTATCATGGTGGTGAGCAGCCTGTAGCCTTCAGACGCTAATGAACTGTGGCTCCCATCATCCCTGAGCACTGGCCATGCTGGTTGGGGCTAATGGGAGTTGTAGTTCAGGCACCAGGTTGGAGAGGGCTGTGGCTCTGCCCTTGGGGCTCTGAGCATATAGAAACAATTGAACACATTTCTTTCCATTGCCAGTACTATACAATCATACGTGACAGGTTTATTGTGCCAATAACACACAAATTTCCAGGACACACAGGGCAATTCTATATCTCTTTACCGCTCCAAAATAAAAACCCGATATAATATATACAATCTCCAGATATTGTGCTGCTATGATTGACATACTTCGGAGGACGACATGTGCCATACAACAGGTTTAAAACTGAAGGTTTACATCTACAAATTTTATATTCTGCTTGATTTATGTGCCTTACACACCAACTCGAGTTCCAGCTCCCATACCAGGGACTCATCATGGACACACAGTATTGTCTGAACTGACAGGCAGTGACTTTCTAGGGAACACTTCTTCCATCTGGTGCCCTCCAGATGTTTTGAATGGCAACTCCTATTATCCCTGACCATTGAGTGTTCTGGCTGAAGCTGACAGGAGCTGCAATCCAAAACATCTGGAGGACAGCTGGTTGGGAAAGGCTGCTCTAAGGTTTTCCAATCGCAAAGGAGATGCTAAGGATGGAACCTGGAACCAACTGCATGCAATACCATTTCTCTGTCACTGAACAACACTCTTCCTCCAATACAAGATGGTCGCTGTTCAACATATGCAGAGCCTAAGATGCAATGCAATTGTTACAAACCAAGGCTGCTTAACACACAGAATTTCAGAGCCAACACTCCCTTACCCCAACCTACTTTTAAGAATAGATCTAATTATCTCCCCTGCTTTTGCATGTGGAAATGTCACCACTGATGTTGGAACACTGCTACCAGCTGATGCTGTCACATTGTAAAAGTCCCATATGCAAGCTAGCCATAAACAGCTCTATTTGAAAACCAGGATATATGTCTCACTTCCCGGGGCATTTTGTGTGTGTGTTCCCTCGTTCGTTCCAATCAAAAATTAATGTTCCAGATGAGAACTTGTCTCAAAGATAGCGATAGATCCAAGTGTTCTGCTTGTATTCAAAGCCTACGCAGTGCACTAATTTCTGCTCCCCAACTCATGGAGTGCAAAGATCTGAAGCTGGGGAGGGAGCTGCTCCACTCCAGGTGGAGGCTCTCCACCTCATTTAGAACCCCAATTGTGTGGGTTTCTAAATGTGTGAGGACCCTTCACAAGTAGAGGGGGTTCCCCACTTGAGGCATTTGACCTCTGCAAGTTGGAGGGTGGTGGGGAGAGACACAGAGGGTGCTGGTGTTGGGCCTGCCCCCATTCTTCACAAAAGGAGGGTGATGTGGGGCTGTGCAGCATGTTCATCCCCTTCCTTCCTTCCTTCCTTCCTTCCTTCCTTCCATCCATCCATAATGTTCTTAAGAGGTAGGGATCATGAGGAAAGGAATGGAAAAGAAAACCACCAATATCATCATGCCATTATACAAGTAGATGATGCAACTGTATCTGGGATAATGTGTGCAGATCTGGTCACCACACCTCAGAAAGGATATTGTAGAGTTGGAAAAGACCCAGAAAAGGGCCACTAAAATGATCAAAGCAAGGGATGAAGAAACTCCCCTGTGAGCAATTTGGAGCATTCAGTTTAGAAAAAAGGAGAGTAAGAGGCAACATGACAGAAGTTTATAAAAAGTGTGTATGATATGGATAGTGAAAAGTTTTTCTCCCTCTCTTAACACATGGACATCCAATGAAGCTGGAGGATTCGGGACAGACAAAAAGTAAGTACTTCTTCAGACAGTGCCTGGTCAAGAGAGGGAATCTGCTCCCAAAGGAGGCAGGGATGGCCACAAACTTGGACTACTTCCATAGAGGATTAGACTAATTCCTGGTGAAGACTACTGTTGGCCACTATGACAATGTCAGAGGGGACGGCCTCTGAATGGCAGCTGCTGGAAAGCACAGGGCAGGAGAATGAATGAATGCTCTTGCGCTCAGATGCTGCTTGCATGCCTCCCTTGGGCATCTGGTCGGCCGCTGTGAGAACACAGTGCTGGACAAGTTGGGCCACTGGCCCGATCCAGCAGACTCTTCTTGTGTCCTTAAGCAGATGTTCTTACTGTCAGGAAGAACTTCCTGACAGTAAGAGCTGTTTGACAGTGGAATTTGCTGCCAAGGAGTGTGGTGGAGTCTCCTACTTTGGAGGTCTTTAAGCAGAGGCTTGACAACCATATGTCAGGAGTGCTCTGATGGTGTTTCCTGCTTGGCAGGGGGTTGGACTCGATGGCCCTTGTGGTCTCTTCCAACTCTAGGATTCTATGATTCTATGAGTTCTGCCACTTGACAACAGACACCAATTCACAGTATAATTTTTTAAGGCATTTATTTTAAGGCATTGTCAAAGCCTTTTCAATAGGTAAATTAAGGAAGTAGAAGGATATGAGAACTGAGTTTGGTAAATGGGGACCATACAGCTGTGCTGTGCTGTCTTAGATCAGCCTTGTGCTCTCCTGGGAGGAGCCGCCAAAATGTCTGGAGGGCACTAGGGTGGTGAAGACTGTCCTAGATTGTTTTCTTCCTCCTACTTAAAGGTTAATGCATTTATAGAAAAATTAACACATCGATATAACTAAAATGCTTGCTGTCAAAGTAGGAGACAGGAACAGATTCTGCAGCCCACATAGCTGCCCAGCAATGCATCAGATGGCAGATGCACATCAAGCTGTTTCAGCTAATGAGCTAGTCTAGTTTATAAAGCTTAAGAAGAAGCAGTGTTCCCCTGCTCAGGGTCATCTCCTAGGTCTTGCTAATAGATAGACTGCCATGCTCAGAAGACATAACAGGTTGGATGGTTTAGTTGAAATTCCTGTATTGGAGAGGAGTTGGACTAGATGGCCCTCAGGGTCCCTTCCAACTCTATGATTCTAGGATTCTGTGATTAAATTAAAATAATAATTTATCACTCATACTAGAACATGAGTGACCTTCTAGATCAGCTTTCTCCGACCTGGTGCACTCCAGGTGATTTTGACAACACTCCCATCAGTCCTGGCCATGCTGGCTGGAGCTGACAGAAGATGTAGTCCAAAACATCTGGAAGGCACCAGATTAGGGAAAGCCCCTTCTAGAGTTTGGATTTGATATCCCGCCTTTCACTCCCTTTAAGGAGTCTCAAAGCGGCTCACATTCTCCTTTCCCTTCCACCCCCACAACACTCTGTGAGGTGAGTGGGGCTGAGAGACAGTAGTCAGAGAAGTGTGACTGGCCCAAGGTCACCCAGCAGCTGCATGTGGAGGAGCAGAGATGCGAACCTGGTTCCCCAGATTACGAGACTACCGCTCTTAACCACTACACCACACTGGCTCTTTTAGCACTTTCTCCTTTTAGCACTTTCTCAGGTCTAGAACTTTTTAAAAGCATTCTCAATAAACTGAGCAACACTCTTTTAAAAAAATCTAATAACTGTTTTTAACACAAGAACTGTAAATCAGGGCTGGTAGAGCTCTAGGTGATCAGCAAAGGGTTTCTGTCTCCCAATTGTCTAACAATAGGAACGGTAGAACTCTAACACTAGAAGTCATGAAAATTCAATGAAGCTGAATGTTGGAAGATTAAAGCTTTTTAGAACCATACCCAACTCCCTCAACCTTTCCCCATAAGGCTTGCTTTCCATACCCCAGTCACAACCAATCCCTTCATTTCTCTTTGTGTTCTAGGAGACCAGTAGGGAGGGGAGCTGGTCACAGCAGGAAGGGAAGACTCTCTGGATTCTTCAGCAGCCTGTCTCAACTTTGCCTCTTGCCACCCTCCCCTCCAGCCTCCGCTAAGCCTCAGAGTCTGAACTGCTCTCTGCCACAGCCTCTTCCTGCTCACTAAACCCTGTTGCCTCTTCTGCTTCTGACACCTCCTCCTCCTCCTCCGCCTGCTCCTTCTTCTCCTTCTGACCACTCATGGTCATCCCACCACCACTCCCCTGGCTCTGAGCCTCCTTCCTTGGGGAGTTCCCTTGGGGTCTCCCCAGCTGGTGGCCTCCCACCACTCCTCTGCATCCAGCCAGTCCGTGACATATTATTATTATCATTATATTATATATTTATTTATACTCCACCTTTCCCCCTGAAAAGGACTCAAAGCAGCTTACAGATAAAGCAGGTGCCTGAGGGAAACCTGCAAAGAGAAGCGCCCGCTCCCCTCCCGCCGTTTCCAGAAACCGGCATTCAGACGCATTGCTGTCTCCAACTTGGGCAGCAAATCAGTGGAGTTTGACAGCTTGAGTCCACTGATTTTAAAGGGTCTACTCTGAGTATGACTGAGTGGGCTATCATCTCTAACCCTTATGTAGCAAGAGACATTTCTAAAAGTGTGGCCTGGAAATTATGGCTTTTGAATGACTGGTGCTTTGTGGAGAGAAACCATTTAAAAATATTATAGTGGCAAATGCAGCAGAAAGCAAATATCATGCTCCGCGTGGACCCTGCTGCTACCATTTGTTGAGTCTTCAAAACAGGAAATTGAGAAAGCACTACTATCCCCACCCCTTGATGACCCATCGCCCCCTGGGAATCAAAGGCTGAGAGAGGAGCTTGTGCCAGGCAGGGTCACAGCAGACCCTGATCCCAAAAAGGACACTGGCAGATACAGAGCCTGACTCCCGAGGCAGACACAAAGAATAAGGCTGCAACCAAGAGGAGAGTTTAGGCTCCCGAAAGACCGTTTTATTTTATTTTGTTTTATTTGTAAATTTTGTTAGCTGCTTTTCACTACTACGAGTTTCCAAACAGGGTGCAATGTCAATACAACGCAACAGAAGAGCACAACATGAACAGAATCAGCACACCCAGTGTTTATTTTCTAGAAAAAAAGGTGCCGGTACCAACCATGAAGTTGTTACAGTACGTGCCACAATTTTTAACAACAACAAAAAGAGGTGCCGGTACTGAAAAAAAGCAGAGAGCACGCCCGTTTAACTGTGTGGTGGCCAAACTCCAACTATATTCCTGGGTGAATAAAGAAGCCTTCAGTTGCCAGCAAATGCTCAAAGACCTGGTGTCAGTCAAAACTGAGAGGGTTTTGAGAGGGGAGGGAATTCTATAATCAGGGTGCCTATTCAGTAAATGCCATCTCTTGGCTTGCCAAATGTCAATGCCATGTCAGACTAGGACCTTGGAGACAGGGGTTCAAATCCCCACTTGGCCATGAAGCCCATTGGGTGGCCTTTGGCCAGTTGCAGCCTCTCAGCCTAGCCTATTTCACAGTGGGGATTAAACAAGGAGGGGGAGAACCACATATGCCACCTTGAGCTCCGTGGAGAAAACAGTAGGTTAAACATGCAATCAATCAATAAAGCCAAAAATCCTGACAACGGCAGCACTGTCAAGAGGATATTTTAAACATGGCATTCATTCATTCATTGATTTATAAAGGTATTTATACCCTGCCCTCATAAAATATCAGGGTTGTGTACATCAATTGCATGCAATAGAAAACAAACATTAAAATGACAGATCACAAAAAATGTAAAATGTAGGCCTGCAATTTTGATGGATGGATGGATTGCTGTCTAAACCCCCTTTGTGACCAGGTCAAATGAGATGCCTTTGGAACAAATAATGTAAATAAATGTCTGTATCAGGCAGAGTGCCTATAGCCCTTTGATTTCAGGCCTAATTAACCTTGGCTGCTGGACATGCAGATAGGGCTGAGGGGAGGCTGGAGATTGGTGGGGGAGATGCTAATGGCTCCCCTGAGGCCAACCCCATGAGGTTCCTAGGAGTAGAAGGGTCATTTGAAAAGCTTTTCTTCTGGGTCAGTCTGTGCAATTTCCCAGACCTATCACCTTACCATCTCTCTCAGCTTTCCAGCACTGCCTTTCCCACCTATGCTGGAGAATGAAGAGAGCAAAGCACATATCCTATGTGTATTTGTATGTATATGTATGAAACAATCCAACCGTTTGACTTCACCCCCAAAGCCACACTCTTCCATTGCCTTGGAGACAGACAGATGCCAACAGCAAAAGAAGAGAGTCAACAACTCACCTGTTCTTGTGGCCACGTCTGTCTTTCCTCGGGGGTTCTTGACTTGGTTTTGAAGCCTCTGGGTACATCTCCCACTTGCTTTGAAGCAGTGGGGATGTTCAATGATTTTGGCCTTCCCATATGCCTGTTGGAGCTGTGGCCAGAGTCTCCCTTTGGACAAGTCTCTGCATAGTCATTTGGCACGTTTTCAGTCCCTCCATGCTCCGGGCTCATCTCCGAGGCGCTGTTGATGCTGCTCATGCTCATGCTCATCTTAATCTCTGCAACGATCTGGTCGATGTCTTCCTCCTGTTCTTCTAGCTCAGCCTCTTCTTTCCCAGAGTGGTAAGGAGACATCCCGTGGGGATTCCCATTTGCTTCAGGCGAGTAGTAACCCTGGTAGCGCTCTTCGCTTGGATGGCAATACTGGAGGTTCTCTTCTTGGTCTTGGATCTCCAGGCAGGCCACCTCCCCTTCCAAAACCTGGACGCAGCCCTCGTGGTGGCCCGGGGCTTCTGTGGCTTCGCATTCATCCCGGTGCTGCATTTTCATGTCGGACCACTCCGCTTCCTCCACAGCTTCCTGGCACTCATCCGTCTCCACTGGATGTTCTTCATGGGGGACATACTCTTCCCCGCTGCAGTCCATCCCTTCCAGGTAACCGTCATCCTCTGGGCAGTATCGGATGTAGTAAGTAATCCCTTCTTCTTCCTCCGGGAGCCCCTCATCGTAATCTTCCTCTTCGGAAGTGTTGTTGACATAATCAGAACTGGAGTCGCCATCTCCGCTGTGGTCGAGACACTCCTGCTCGGCCAGCGTAGGGGTGCCTTCCCTGGCAGTCACAACCTCCGTCTCCTTCTCCACATAGTCCTCCACAGGCAAGTTATCACCCTCATTTTCAGCCTCCCTACCCTGAGGCAAAGGAGGGGAAGCTCTCGCCCGGTGATCCAGCATGCTGGCTGTGGTGGTTTGACATTTCCTGCTCGCCATGGCTGACAACTCACATGACAATCATGTCTGAGGAACACCTGCAGGCAAGAGTCCAAAGAAGAAATTAGACACCAACAACAGTCATTGTTTAATCAAAAGGTTAGCAGCAAGAAATCAAAGAAATAATACTACTGGGGTGTACAGAAACAGACATATATTTTTTTTAAAATGCCAGGTAGGGTGGAGTGGAGCACAAGACTCATAAATTATCCCATCAAATGCTAGAAATCTTAGTGCAACAACTTTGCTGGATGTCAAGCCATGTTGAAATGCCATTAAATAATCCACATTGTAACGAAAAGGGGGAAAGGTAGATTTAGATGGTATAATCCAGGGACTTTTCTATTCTAGGGGCCTCTGGGTCCCTGGGACACCTCAGCACAAGAAGCAAAAATGAAAATCAAGCTTCTGTGAAAAGCAGCTTGCCCCCCCCCATGAATCTTCCCCTGCAAATCTGTAGTTGTCAAAGGGTGTGGGGTGCATTTTAGGATGTACTGCAGTCTCCTCCAACTGAGTGCCCCCCCAAGCAATTCAACTGTTCAGCTCCCATTGTTTCTGACCATTGGACGTGCTGGCTGGGACTGGTGGAGGGAAGTAGGTTAGAGAAGGGATGTGTAACAGATTCAGAAAGTCAAAACAAAATAAAAAAAATTCCTTCCAGTAGCACCTTAGAGACCAACTCAGTTTGTTATTGGTATGAGCTTTCGTGTAAAGCTCATACCAATAACAAACTGAGTTGGTCTCTAAGGTGCTACTGGAAGGATTTTTTTTATTTTATTTTTTTTGACTACGGCAGACCAACACGGCTATCTACCTGTAACTAGATTCAGAAAGTGTAATTAATCATTTCACAACACACCTGCCTAAACATGCATGAGATTTTACTTCATGTGGATGAATCCTGTACTGTGCTTAATGAAACAATCTCTATGCCACCTGTCCAAAGAGATGCAAATTCATTAATTCTAAAGCCCATCAGTTGCTTGTGGCTAAGAACAACTTCCCAATCTAGGCAGTCACTGACACATTTAATCTATTTTTACCTGTTCACACTTCCTAATATTGCCCTATTATAAATTATTTGTTTCCTCAAGACAATGGAATTGATGGAATATGCTGTCCTCAATTTCAAACATCCTTCCATGCCACTATACACAGACACACACTCATGTTTCAGTGTGTGGTGATATCATTCCTTTAAGAGTGGCTTATGGGACTGGGTTAGAACCTCAGAAATAAGGAGCCAACGTACAGCTGTCTCCTGTTTGTGGGATGTAATCCACTGGTGCAGTCAAATGCAACATTCCTTATTTCCCTAGCGTGGGCACAGGCAGGGGGACATCTGGTCAGGGTAACTTCCTGTTCCTCTGGTCTGGAGCATCCTCCCCCTGCATGTGACCTGGGAGATGGGCATGGCTCTGGCTGACTCCACAAAAGAGCTGAGTCTCGCAGCCATTTTCTCAGTCTGGTTTTGTCTTTCTGTTGTCTTGCTTCTCTCTTTTGCTGCCATGCTGCTCTCCTGCAGCCATTTTGTTGTCTTAATGTAATTTTGCTGTCTGCTGGCTCTCAGCCAGCAGCACATGAGTTCGGTCTCCATATGAGACAAACTCACAATTTATTTATGTAACTACCAAGTAAAGCCTGCCTTTCAGGGATCATATCGTGAACTGAAATGTGAGTAAACTTTTTGTTACTTTACTCAGAAAGACTCTTGTGTCTCTATTCTTTTAAGAGGGATCAAAAGGGGACACCAGGAATAAACTTAGAGATTCAAACAAATCCCCAAACTAGCGTCCAGCTATATTGAGGGGAATCTGCTCTGCTATGTCACTTACTAGCGTGAGTGAAGGAAGGATAATACTTCTTCAATATATCCTTTCCTACTATCCTTAACATTCCCACACTGTTAAGACTTCAAGGCCGGTGTCAAAAGGTAATTGAGTGGAAGAGGTGAACGCCGGTGGTCTAAGTGTTGAATGGTTACTTTAAATGTAAAGGTTCATCATTGTTCCACCCGATGTGTATGTCTTTAAGGGGCCAGAGCAAAATAACGAGATCCAGCTTTACAGCTGTGAAACATAGCAGGTGCTGCTGAGTTGTACTGATTAAACTGTGTCAGCAATTGGGTGTAGTATATAAGGAGCAGCACCTAGCTCTCCCGTTACCCTGGGGGATGGGTTGGTGGTTGGGTCTGGTTTGTTGTTGATGTATTTAGTGTAAATGGAGTTTTTGTTTTTCTTATTAAAACCTTCTTTAAGTTATTTTTGAGTCCCTTTTTAATGCATGGTCTCCCCAGCAAGCTCTCTGCAGCGCTACCATCCTGCAAATAGCCAACACTAAGTCCCCATAAAAGCTGGATTGGCGGGAGCTCTCGGCAGCCAGCCAAGCTTAGTGTCTAGTGTCTATTTGGGCTTTTGATAGCATCTTGTTCTGTTGCTCAGCCTGCTGAGACTTAAGTGTAAATGTTTGTTAATTGGCTGGATAAGTTAATGTTTGTTGCTTTCTTACCTTCTGAGCTATTTTAATCTGTGTAATTATTTCTTAGAGTTTTGTTTTAGTAAAGTTTATGTATGGTTTTATGAAATTTGGTCTGGTCTGAGTTCCTGAACCGTTTAATTCTGACCACGCTTTTCGGAACAAGAGTCATCCACCACGTGGACCAGCACCCTGTTCTCATAAGGGTGAGCCCACGCCTGTGGGAAAAGCTCTCCCCACTTGTGATTCCAAGCAACAGGTAGTCAGAGCCTCCAGCACAATGGGTAGACTATGGCCATCAATAGCCTTATCCTCCATGACTTGATCTAATCTTATTTTTAAAAGCTATCCAACCACACAAGCACTGAAATCACAAATCAACTGCTAACCACTGCAAAACTTACAACCAAGACAGAAAAATGTACCACGGTCACTGTTTTCTTTCCATCTGTGGTAGAGAACATAGAGAACATACTCCCCCCCCCACCTCTGTGCCCCCCACAGACAAAAGGACTACAGAAAAATGATTGAGGCTATTATTGAGATCAGGTCATGCTGCATCAAGTCTCTTGAGAACAGAATCTAGACTGCGGGGGCAGAGGTGCACCACACATGGAAGGGATTGTTGGACAAATTGCTGGTTCATTACAAAGGAAACTGTGAAGGCCATAAAGAGGCTGAGAGCCAACCAGGGCCAGAGGGAGGAATCAGGATCATTGGAAGCTTGGGAAAAGAAACATTAAATGGAAGTTGCAAAAAATGTCACTGCTCTGAAAACAACCATTTGCCCATCGTAATAATGATGAGATTGTTAGTGAGTGTTCATATTAAATCAAGCAGTTAAAAGTGCCATTTCAGGCAATATTGATTTGTCACTATAAATGTGATTAAAAAGGGAATAATTGTCTGCACCTCTCAACAGAGAATACTAATTAGACTGCTAGTTACTGTTCCATATAACATGTCTTTCAAAGTGACCTGCCCCTTGACTCTCCTTCAGGCTTGTAGTCAATCCTCCCTTATTTCATACAGTGGTACCTCGGGTTAAGTACTTAATTCGTCTGGAGGTCCATTCTTAACCTGAAACTGTTCTTAACCTGAAGCACCACTTTAGCTAATGGGGCCTCCTGCCGCCGCCACGCCGCCAGAGCACGATTTCTGTTCTTATCCTGAAGCAAAGTTTTTAACCTGAGGTACTATTTCTGGGTTAGCGGAGTCTGTAACCTGAAGCGTATGTAACCCGAGGTACCACCGTACAGGCTGGCTCTAAAAGTCAGCCACTGGAAGGGCCTCATCAGAGACTGCCCTGCCTACAGGACACAGGTTGAGGCGCAGGGCTGCTTCCTACATATACACACAGGACAGGTCAGAAACGGGCAACTTTCCCAGTGTGGTCAAGGGCCACTAGTGGCGCCATCTGGGGGCAGGCCCCCCCCCAATATTTTTGATAAGGGAGCCTCCCCGCCCCCCCTCAATTCCACGGCAATCCTCAAAAGCAAGCGCCAAGGTAAGGAAGCTTCACCCTGCTGGGTCCTTTTGAAGATGACCAGGGAGACGGAAGGGCAAAGTGTCTGCACCCAGAGCCTCCCTTTGCCAATTGCCAGAGCATCTCCCCAGAGGGCACACTGGCAATCTCTTTGCCCTGCCATGTCCCTTTCACAAAGATAAGGCAGCTGGCAGGGGCGGGGGATGGTGATCCGAGTTGGTCTGGCTGAGTTGGGGGGACGTAGCAGATATAACGTCATGCACATGTGACCCCCCCCCCCATGTTGGGTGCAACTGGGCACTTCGGAGTGCTGCATTCCCTTGGTGTGCAGGGCAGAAGACAACAGTGGGTGGGGGCAAAGCGCTCCTCCTCTCCACGCCAAGGGCTGCTGGGAAGACGGGCAGATGGCTCTTGAAATTAGGCTGAGGTCCACAAGCTGCCCACTCCTGTTATAAATGATCTAACCAAGCAACTTCCACACTCATCACACCGGACAGCTGCGACGCAACTGAACTACAGCCATGTTAAGAAGTTAAGCCAGGTCACTATGTGAGTGACTATTTGGCCCAAGGTTTAATCCACCCCTAGCCCAAGGTGCCAACCAGAAAGAGGGCTCTAGGATTCACACCAAGCACCATGTCAGACCCTCCAAGTGCCCCTATTATCCAGGGACAGTCCCAGATTTACAGAAGCCATCCCGGTTTCTGATTCTATCCCAGAATATCCCCCTTTTCCTTAGGATGTTCCTATTTTCATCAATGAAATGTTGGAGGGTGTGGTACCCAGCCCCTGAGCCACCTGAAGGCAGCCCTGCATAGGGAAGTTTTTTAATGATGAATGGTTCATTATATTTTTATAATGCCCAGAGTGGATGGGGCAATCCAGTCAGATCAGCAATGTATAAATAGTTAAATTATTATTATTAATGTGGAATAGGACATCCCTATTTTCATCAGAGAAATGTTGGAGGGTATGCTATGTATGATACCATGATACACTATATTCTTTATTAAATTTCTATTCCGCACTTCACCAAAGAATCACAGGGCAGTTTTCAATATAAAAACACAAAAACACATAACAAAAGCAATAATCTCCTGCACAGTTTAAATATTATTATTTAATTTAAATGGTCATGACTTCCCCAAAATAATTCTGGGTGCTGTAGTTTGCTAGGAGAACCCTAATCCCTCACCAAGCTACAATTCCCAGAGTGATTTAGCAGTCAATCCCTTTGGGAATTGTAGCTCTGTGAGGAGAATAGGGGCGTTTCCTAACAACTCTGAACACCCTTAACGAACTACAGTACCCAGAATTCTTTGGGGGAAGCCTTGACTGTTTAAAGTGGTATCATAGCGTTTTATATGTTCAGTGCGAATGTGGCCACAGGAAAACAGAAGACACATTCATTTTGATGGAAGAACAGGATCAGCAAGGTAGAAATCTTCCTGGCTATATAAAAAACGAGAAAAAATATTTCAAATATGGAAGGAAGCTTGCCCTGACGAATAGGGGGGGGACTAGTTATTCCTCCCCTGAAAGAAATGAGTCCACAGCAATTAAAAACAATGACTGCCAACTCATATTGATCAGTAATACCTAGCACTTTCAAGATACAGAAGGAAATCAATGTGTAATTTGCAGTGCAATTCCTTTTGTTCCAATTTAGGACACAGTGATGAGGAGCTCACTCAGGTTTCATTACCTCAGCAGAAAGGGCCCACTCATTAGCATCAGAAACTCATAAATGCTTAGTAGTTTTTCCTTCCCAACTCTTTAACAATGTAAAAAGCAATGAACTCTGAATAAACAGCTCAGTCTGCATGCACCTTTCCGTATTTGTTTTTAGGCTCAGCCTAGACAAGTCATCAGGTAGTAAATGGCTCCTGGACTTATCACAGGGGAAGTTTTTGTGTTTGGGAAGAAGAACTGACTGTTAAGCCCCTCTGTGAACTGTAGGTCTGTGCCGGGAATAGGTGCAGCTCCCAGGATGCTTTGGGGCAAGCCATGGCATGATAGCTCTTTAAATTTATGGTGTGAATACTGCATCTGTCATACAAACTGATGATGGGAATTGTAGTCTACAAAACTATTGAGGGCACTGCACTGCTGCCAGTCTGCCAGAGGTTTACAGTATTATGCAGACTGAGTGGGCAAGACCAATAGTGGGTCCAGGTAGTTTCTGCACATGCTGTAGAGAAGAGCTTTCCAAACTGTTTGTAAGTGTGTCACACAAACACTCCACGTGCTCCTCCCGGGGCTGGAAAGGGGTGAGTTTAACCTCTGGTTTGCTAGGGAAACAGAATTACTGTGTCACAAAATGATGCATGTCTATGTCACCAACATGAAAAGTTTGGAAAGCTCTGCTATAGAGGGAGGTGAGGGGCAGATGGGGCTTGTCCACCTGGGAAGGGAGCCCATCTAGGAGAAGGAAAACTCTGGTCCCTTGTGGGATGTCTTGGGAGAAGAAAAGGCTAAGGAGTAAACCCTAAGAAGATCCAGAGTGGAATCCCTAAGACAGTTGGATGGTGCCTTGTACACTTCCTTCCGGCAACTCCTGCAGCCAAGCTGTTCTGCTTTCTTTTGGACCACATCAGCAAGGCCGGGGGGGGGGTCTTGTCATCTGGGCAGCCCAGGACCTCTGTACACACTGTCCATGTTTGACCCTGGGGAGGCCACTTTGGGGCTGCTACTGCAGCAGTTTGACTTCACCCCCAGAACACTCCATTGTTGCTTGAGACAGATGGATGCCAAGATGGTAGTCTCCTGGATTCCAGTGAGCATCATTAGGCTAAGCTGAATGGCAAAAGTAGCTAAGTGCTAAGCTTTCCTTGCCCAGATTGTTCTAGGGGCCCAAAAACAGTAGCTTCAGAAATGCCAGAATTCCTACAGACCAGGAACACAAGAGGATCCTCACTGGCCAGCACCCAGAAATGTGTGAGGGCGGAGAAGCAGTTTGTGATGTGAGATAGTTTGTCATAGTAAAAGCTTTTGAAAAATGATAAGAGAGATATATCTCCCTGTGGTCTGCTTAACAGGAAATTAATTTTGAGGTGGTTGGCGGTTGTTTGATCTCTGAGGAAACTCTGGGATAAGGATTTTCCCCCTCCCTGACTCCACAAAGAAGGTGCCCTTGTTAGCAGGATCAAATATTCCTTGGGGAAATTGGAGCAGATGAACATGAAAAGCATGCACATTAGTAAGAGGTGGATGGTCTTCCAGGCTTCTTTGCGTTATCACCATGATCTGCATAGAGGGCATTTGAGTCTGAAGCTTTCTATAATGACGTGCAACTAGACTGAAGAGCATTATGTAAAATGTCACAAAATATTACAGCAAGCTGTAGCTTCCTCCAGAGATGGCTGAAGAATACTTAAAAAGGTAAAGCGACCCTTGACCATTAGGTCCAGTCATGACTGACTCTGGGGTTGCGGCACTCATCTCGCTTTATTGGCTGAGGGAGCCGGTGTACAACTTCCGGGTCATGTGGCCAGCAGGACTAAGCCGCTTCTGGCGAACCAGAGCAGCGCACGGAAACACCATTTACCTTCCCGCCAGAGCAGTACCTATTTATCTACTTGCACTTTGACGTGCTTTCAAACTGCTAGGTTGGCAGGAGTAAGGACCGAGCAACGGGAGCTCACCCTGTCACAGGGATTCGAACCGCCGACCTTCTGATAGGCAAGTCCTAGGCTCTGTGGTTTAACCCACAGCGCCACCCATGTCCCTTCTGAAGAATACTTACCTGTTCCCTTTTACATTGCAGTATCTTCTATCTGCAAATGCAAAGTTATTTGCTTTGGCAATGGGGGAGGGGGAGAAAGAAACGTCCTTTCCTGTCTGTCCCTAGTGCAGACTGCACATATAATAAGGATGGGGAAGCCCATAATCTCTGAGACAGTGCAGTGATTGTGGTCATGCTACAACCTCCTGCTAGCTAGCACATAAGCAGCATCCAATTGGATGGGGGACCACATGCTGAGATTCCTGCACTGGGGTCCCTTCCAACTCTATGATATTCTACAATCTTACGAGAGCTCAGTGGCATCGTAAAAATTCTGAAGGGGTTCTGGAGATTGAGAGAACAGGATGTGCAAGCTCTGCAAGAGAGCTGCTGGTGGTTCACCATCCTTGGGAGATGGGATGTCATGGCGCTGGGTTCCAGCACCCTACTCTACTCAGTTGGTATGTGCAGGATTCCTTGCAGATGAGCAGATACCTTGGGTCCTGCTCTGAAACATTTTGGTGGAGAGCAAAATTGGTTGATTCATCTCTACCCAAATTCTGGACTAGATCACAGAAGCCAGAAGATGAAGAGACTTTCCAAAGCACAAGAAGAGAGAAATTGTTTATTTTTATTTTTTTTAAATCTAATCATCATGCAAATACATCTATTTTATGTTATTAGATAGAATATAAACTTATAGCATGTAGCTTTCACCATCAAATTGCTCAGTCATCTACTTTTCCAGGACCTCAAAACATACCATATACATCTAACCTAATTGCCCTAATTACCTGCTTGTCATTCATTCTTAAAGCACTGAGTGCTTTGAAGTGCAACAAATATTTACCATGAAGGATATAACTGTCATCTTACAATTCCAATTATTATTTCTCACCTGCATTTTAAGAAGTGAATATTCAGCAAACGTTGTCAATGCGTAGCCTTATCCATCAAACAAAACTATTTCTTACAAGATAAAGTCCTTAGGATTGTCTTTGTTTCTTTCACAATGAAATATCCAACTATCACACTGGTTACACTTTCCAACTAGAGAACAACAAAATAAATTATCCCCAAAGCAATTTCATAATTATCCCCAAAGCATTTTCATATTCTTAATCACACTCATGTTTGCTTTATCGGTATCACCTCTTTAGATTCCTGACTTGCATTATCATAATTGAATATAACTTACACAGTACAATGAACAATTAACTTATTCCTGTGCAAAGGGAAAGGGGAGGTGTTTGTAAATGAGAACATCCACACCAGATTGCCTGATTTTGCTCAGGTATTTCACACAATACTAGAATTGGAAAGTTCAAAGGGATCCCAAGGGTCATCTAGTCCAACCCCTGCAATGCAGGAGGTTTTTCCTTTAAAGAGAGTAGAGTTGGGGAGTCACAGAAGAGGAGACCACACACCTAAGTGTAATAATAATAATAATAATAAATTTTTATTTATATCCCGCCCTCCCCAGTCGAAGCCGGGCTCAGGGCGGCTAACAACACTAAAAAAGTGCAACAATATAAAAACATCATAAGAATTAATTAAAATCAAAATTAATGGCAACCATAAACTAAAGTATTGTAAAGATTGCTGAAGGAGGGAGTCAGGCTGTGCCCTAACCAAAGGCCTGGTGGAACAGCTCTGTCTTGCAGGCCCTGCGGAAAGATGTCAAGTCCTGCAGGGCCCTTGTCTCTTGTGACAGAGCGTTCCACCAGGTTGGAGCCGCAGCCGAAAAAGCCCTGGCTCTAGTTGAGGCCAGCCTAACCTCTCTGTGGCCTGGGACCTTCAAGATGTTTTTATTAGAGGACCGTAAGTTCCTCTGTGGGGCATACCAGGAGAGGCGGTCCCGTAGATACGAGGGTCCTAGGCCGTGTAGAAAGAATTGGGAGAGGCACTGAATGGTGGGACTGGGAGAGGGAGTCTTGTTTGTCTTGTAGTATCATTGGCGGAGAGAGTTCCCAGCTGGCTAATAGAAATAATGGTTGGCTTACAGTCCTTGGTACAAATAGGGAACGAATAATCTGTCAATTTTTGTTCTCTGTTTCTATTTCTTCCAGATTTAAATTCAGTTACCGTATTTTTCGCCCTATAAGACGCACTTTTTCCCCTCCAAAAATGAAGGGGAAATGTGTGTGCGTCCTATGGGGCGAATGCAGGCTTTCGCTGAAGCCTGGAGAGCGAGAGCGGTAGGTGCGCACCGACCCCTCTCGCTCTTCAGGCTTCGCGGACCTCTCCGCAAGCACTGGGAATGCTCCCGCTGCTTGGGGAGAGTTGCCTGCATGTCGAAGCCTGCGCGCGCTGAGATCAGCGCGTCCAGGCTTCGCGGACCTCTCCGCAAGCAGCGGGAGCCAGCGCTGGGCTCCCACGGCTTGCAGAGAGCTGCCTGTTTGGGGGCTGGGGTCGGGGAAGCTCGGGCCGCCCCAGCCCCGCGCCTGGGGGGGAAATAATTTTTTTCCCTTTATTTCCCCCCAAAAAAACTAGGTGCGCCTTATGGGACGGTGCGTCCTATAGGGCGAAAAATACGGTATCCAAATTTTGAAGCACTTTGCAATTCTTTTAATAAAAAGATTCCTCCTGAAAATTAATCAGCATCTTAATGCAATTTAATTTTCTGTTTGAGAGAAAACATATAATGGGGAGAACCAAGACCCCCTCCCATGTTAATTCCCAACCCCCAGGCCTAAAAGTTCCCTCGTGCTCTTTCCTAATCACAATCCTTAAAACAAGGTGGCAACAAAAGCATTTCACCCTGTATTGATTTGCTGAGGCTGGTAAGTGTTTTGAAACAACAAAGGGCTTTCTTTTTTGGCTAACAACGAACCATGTCACTGTGTTTTGTGAAGAACCATTTCTTTATAAACATCCGTAGCCCTCAGCGGATTGTGTATGAGGTGTGTTGTTCCTCAGTGCATAATCTCTACACATAAAAAACGGGCTATAAAATATTTATCCCCATCTCCAGTATGCACCAATAGACTCCAAAAATTACAGCTTAGTTAGAAGATAAAATAAGCCTGTTGATGGTTTCAGCAGATATTCAGGCAAGCCCCCACCCCCCACCCCTTGCCTCCTACACACAGACACACACTGCTTGCAGAAAATGTCAGGGATGATGATGTTGCCTAGAGAATTTATCGTCTTCAAGTTAACCTCCGCGTAACAAAGGAGGATATTAAAGCTAAAGACAACCTACTCTTTCTACTCCATGACCACATTCACACCATACATTTAAAGCATTACGAGAGCACTTTAAATGGTCTTGGCTCCCCCACAAAGAAGGATGGGAGCTGCTGTTTGTTATGGGTGTTTCATGGTTCCCCGTGAAGAGGGACGGGCCATTAAGCCATTCTGAGAACTGTAGCTCTGGGAAGGGGAGTGCCCGTAACACACCGCAGCTCCCAGGATTATCGGGGGGGGGGGGAGCATAGCTGTTTAGAGAAGCACCATCACACTTTAAATGTATAGCGTGAAATGTGCTGAAATGGCACCCTTTGAATATAATAATGTGAGGGGAGAGCAGGGCTATCATTATGCCCCTTGCCAGCTCTCTACTAGGAAGCATGGAATCAAGCCTGATCAAAGCCTGATGGAACCCTGATCGTGCAGGATTTGACACAAGAGGGGAGCCTGCACTGCCCTCCCAGGTGTGCATCCCCAACATATAAACAGACAGGATGTGACACCACAGGTAGTCAGTGGGCAGAGCGCTGCTCCTTGACTCATCTCATGACTGATGGCCAAGGACCTGCAGCGGGTGCCAGTGTTCAGAGGAATTCAGTTCAGTTCACCTTTAAAGCCGAATCTCTCATTCCACACTTTCAGAAACAATGTGAGAACCAAAACACAGCCATCCATCTGAATTTTGCATTACAGTTCTCCAACAACAGAATGCAAATATTAGGGGAAATTGTGCACACAATTGTGCACACAAATCAATTCCTTAGTGAAAATAAAATACGGAAATGCATTAAGTTAAACTACTTGCAATAATGAATACCTTGGTCCAAATTGCAGGCAACAATGCATTTATTAAGAGAAATTGCACTAAAATGTTGAATAATTTTCATGAGGATTTAAAAAACACCACAGATTGCTGAAGAAATGTGGAGAACTGAATTTAAGACTGGAAAAATAAGAATCTGAGAAAACAAAAATTGCCAGATTATTCCATCATTACCATAAAAGCCAACTCCTAGGCACCAAGAGGCCTTGATTACGATTGATTGATTGATTGATTGATTGATTGATTATGCTTACCTCCCCCCCCCCATATTTTATTCAAGGTCACACCCCTGGTCTTGGGCACTCTTGGGCACTGTAAGAACATTGCACTAAATGGGTCTTTGGCCTGATCTAGCCAGACTTTTTATCTCCAGGGTGGGAGCTACCTCCACTTGGCTTCTCTTTCATTCTGTCTTTCACCCACAACCCACACAGAGCCACTGCTGCGCAAGACAATTTTCTAACATCCCTTGCTGATGGAACAAGGATTCCTCCTTGCTAGCACACTGCCCTTGATTTCAAAAGAAATGTGTCAACTTTACACCTGCAGAGAAGCTGGCCTATTCATTATCAAGAATAAAAACATTTTTTTCTCCTCCCAGTGACTCATTTAATTCTTACGTTTCCTAACAAGCTGAGCACTCCTAGCGATTGATATTAAATCACATGGTGAGACTGAGAGAACAAGCTGCTTTTGAACAAAATGTTTCTTTAAAAAAATAAAAATCAGAGACAGAAAAGTATAGGAGGGTCCAATAGAAATACCAAAAGGACTTTGATAAAAATAGGATTGATGGAATGCCATGGACATGCAACAGGATGCAGGAAGTGTCATAAGCCTTTTCAGGGAAAACAAACAGCAGCATATCCACAAGGGGACATGAAGAAGAAGAAGAGTTTGGATTTGATATCCTGCCTTTCACTCCCTTTAAGGAGTCTCAAAGCGGCTAACATTCTCCTTTTCCTTCCTCCCCCACAACAAACACTCTGTGAGGTGAGTGGGGCTGAGAGACTTCAAAGAAGTGTGACTGGCCCAAGGTCACCCAGCAGCTGCATGTGGAGGAGCAGGGAAGCGAACCGAGTTCACCAGATTACGAGTCCACCACTCTTAACCACTGAACCCCCCTGATCTCAGCTTCATATATAGTAAGCCTGCAACTGACACAGGGATTACGTTCCAGGGATTGTACCTAAAGCTAAAAGTGAGTATAGTCAAAACACATTGGGTTCAACTGCCAGTAGGATTGCCAAGGTCTTGTTTCCCAGATGCCTGACCCTTTCCCACCTATTTTTTATTTATTCATGAGCTGCAACTCTCATCATCCCATCTGTGCTTTAGCCTTTTTTGTCCCTGCCTCTTAAGAACATAAGAAGAGCCCTGAGACTGGATTAGACCAAATTCCCAGCTAGTCTAGTATCCTGTTCCCTGTTCACTGTGTGAGTATCTGAATTGGGGGATGGATGGCAGCTAACAGATTGACGTTGAATCCTGACAAGACAGAAGTACAGCCATACCTTGGAAGTCGAACAGAATCTGTTCCAGAAGTCCATTCTACTTCCAAAACATTTGAAAACCAAATTGCGGCTCCTGCAGCCAATCACAAGCCGTGTAAGCCCTGTTGGACATTTGGTTCCAAAAGAGCATTCGCAATCACTGGAACAATCACTTCCAGGTTTGCAGCATTTGGGAGTCAAAACGTCCAAGTTCTGGGGTGTTCGACAACCAAGGTACAACTGTACTGTTTTTGGGGGACAGGGGCAGGCAGGTGTGGAGGACTCCCTGGTCCTGAATGTGGTAACTGTCCTCCTGAAGGACCAGGTGCACAGCCTGGGAGTCATTTTGGACTCACAGCTGTCCATGGAGGCACAGGTCTCCTTTTGCTCCTCCTTCAGCTGCTGCCCTGTAAGCTCTGATAAGCTCCTCCCACAGCTAATCACCTGACTCAACAGAAACCCTGCCCCCTCTGACTTTTGCACAGGGAGAGCAGCTAATCAGCCACAAGAAACACACACACAAGAAAAGATGGGGTTTCCTGCTTGGCAGGGGGTTGGACTCGATGGCCCTTGTGGTCTATTCCAACTCTATGATTCTATGATTCTAGGTCAATTCTTTGCCCAGGGCAGCCAGTATGGTGTAGTGGTTAAGAGCGGTAGTCACGTAATCTGGGAAACCGGGTTCGTGTCTCCGCTCCTCCACATGCAGCTGCTGGGTGACCTTGGGCCAGTCACACTTCTGTGAAGTCTCTCAGCCCCACTCACCTCACAGAGTGTTTGTTGTGGGGGAGGAAGGGAAAGGAGAATGTTAGCCGCTTTGAGACTCCTGAAGGGGAGTGAAAGGCGGGATATCAAATCCAAACTCTTCTTCTTCTTCTCCATCTGGTACGCAGGCTGAGACCCTCCCTGCCTGCAGACTGTCTCGCCAGAGTGGTGCATTCTCTGGTGATCTCCCAACTTGGACTACTGCCATGCGCTCTACGTGGAGCTACCTTTGAATGTGACTCGAAAGAATGTTGCAGCTAGACTGGTGACTGGGAGTGGCCGCTAAGACCATATAACACTGGTCCTAAAGGATTTACATTCAGTCCCAGTATGTTTCCAGGCACAATTTAAAGGTGCTGACCTTTAAAGCTCTAAACGGTCTTGGCCCTGTAGACCTGAAGGAGTGTCTCCATCCACATCGTCCAGCCTAGACACTGAGGTCCAGCTCCGAGGGCCTTCTGGCAATTCCCTCACTGTGAGAAGTGAAGTTACAGAGAACCAGGCAGAGGGCCTTCTCGGTAGTGGCGCTCGCCCTGTGGAACGCCCTCCCACCAAATGTCAAGGAAATGAACAACTATCTGACTTTTAGAAGACATCTGAAGGCAGCCCTCTTTAGGGAAGTTTTTAATGTTTGATGTTTTACTGTGTTCTAATATTCTGTTGGGAGCTGCCCAAAGTGGCTGGGGAAACCCAGCCAGATGGGCAGGGTATAAATGAATTATTATTATTATTATTATTATTATTATTATTATTATTATTATTATTTATTATTATTATTATTATTCCCACACTGGCCAACCAGATACTTGTGGCAAGCCCACAAGCAGGTCTGAGCACAACATCTGATTCCCAGCAACTGGTATCCAGAGGTATTCTGCCTCCAACAATGACCTTAATAAGTTTGCAAAAGGGTAGCTTTTGCCTTCCAGATGTGGCTGGGTTACCATTGGCCATGCTGGCTGGGAGACATGGGAGCTTGAGATCAACAACATCTCTGTTTATGCTGGCAGTTTGTTGTTGAAAACCCGCTTTGAGGTTTGTCTACAATCAAGAAGTATGTACTTTTCTGAAATAACAACAACAACAACAACATCTAGAGGGGACACTGGCTATCCATGGGTTTCGTGGTCCTTTTCTGCACCTCTCCCAGCTTCATGATACCCTTTTTTGAGACAAGTCAGGTCAGATCAGTGATTTTTGGGGGTGTGGAGAACTTCAGCATCCCAGGCTATATAGAACATGAGGTATTTGACAATACACATTTGATTTCCTTGTTGGACTTTATAAAAGAGGCTAATTGGCAATGGTACTTGCAATTGAAATGATACTCATGGCATGAGGTAGTAGAAAGACAGTCTCTGCTATGAGCCAGTTGCCTTTGGAATGTGTGGGCTGAGTGAGAACTCTGGAGAAGGCTCTGTGTAAAGGCAGCATGGAAGCAGATCGCTAATGTCTTTGCACTTACGGATATAGCTGTAAAATAATGTTATTTTGGCCTGCATAATTATGGGCAGAACAGATGGTGGAAGCTTAAAAATTTCATTAAAAAGGGGGGGGGGAAGAGTTTGCCAATGTCTCAGTAGTCTTTTTTTAAAAAGTAAAAAAAAAAAGTACTTATTCTTGTACATGCCAGAAGGAATCCATATTGCAGTTGCAAGCAAGAGAGTGGATTCAGACCTCGATTAAGGAACTAACATTAACGGGGGGGGGGGGAGAGAAATAACATTTAAAAGGCAGCGGACATAATTCATCTTTTTCTTGCTGAGAGACTTCCTGATGATGTTTAATGCTCTCTCTCTTTTAAAGAAAACGATTTCAAAAAGTTTTACAGAAATGAAGTATAAATCATAGTTGGGTATGTTTTGCCTGGAAAAGAGGAGACTGAGAGGAGGTATGTCAGCCATCATCACCGTTCTAAAGAGCTGCCATGTGGAAGATGGAGCAAGCTTGTTTTCTCCAGCTGTAGAGCAGGCGTAGGCAAACTTGGCCCTCCAGATGTTTTGGGACTACAACTCCCATCATCCTTAGCTAACAGGACCAGTGGTCAGGGCTGATGGGAATTGTAGTCTCCAAACATCTGGAGGCCTGAGTCTGCTTATACCTGCTGTAGAGGGTAGGACTTGAACCAATGGCTTCAAGTTACAAGACAAGAGATTCCGACTAAACACCAGGAAGAACTTTCTGACAGTAAGAGCTGTTTGACAGTGGAACAGACTCCCTGGAAAGGTGGTGGACTCTCCTTTCTTGGAGGTCTTTAAGCAGTTTGGGTGGCCATCTGTCCTGGATGCTTCAGCTGAGATCCCTGCATTGCAGGGGTTGGACTAGATGACCCTCAGGACCCCTTCCAACATTCTACAATTTTATGAGTAATGTGTAACAAAAATTGAACTTTAATTTTTTTTTTTATAAAATTTTTATTGGGTTTTCACATTTTATATAGACAAAGACAAAAACACGAAAAACATAAAAACAAACAAACAGAAAAATAAAACAACAAACATATATAGTTTCCAAAAAAAAAAACTTATTTTCTAACCCTGGTCATTGACTTCCCCCCACCCCCTCCCTTGCATCCCTATTCCCAAATTTGTATCAGCAAATTGGCATTTCCTGCAAAAATTGAACTTTAATGTGCACAATGTCTCTTGCTTCTCTGGATGGAATTAAAGAGAGATGTGCATGAAGGTAAAATGTCCATTTGCTGCTTTGCATACGTTTGCCTCTGGCATCGCTCACCAGTCGTATGTGTCCTTTGGCCGACTGCCCAGAGGAGAATATGGCCCCTATGCTGAAAATAGACTCTCCCCCTTGTACTGTAGGCTTTTCTTTTTAAAAGAGCAAATAGTTGCTGTAATGACATGAGAAAGGGGGCACACATTCTTAGGAAAGCTGAGCAGTTAGCCATAGAAACAATTTGATTATGAGAAAGCATTCCTCTGAAACATCTGCCCTGTTTCCCTACTTTAGCCCTTCCTTTCAGATCACTTTGTGCCACACCCATCCTTTAAACTTGAATCCTTTTGCCTTGACCCTGGAGTCTGGGGACTCAGCTATACAGCTGCAAATAAAACATTTTAAATATGTTGTAAAGTGTAACTTACAAATGTGACACTTGATGGCAATGGTGAGCTATGGCAAATTCAATATATTTTTCGAAATGTTTTCTAAAAAAGTATTTTCACAGCATTTTTTATATGTGTGTAGATTCTACCTAGGTCTTCTGCGACACTCTCCTGGCTTCTGCTTCCCCCTGACCTCTATGCTCTTCTCTCTCCCGTTTACCAGCTTCACTGATGTAAAGGTAAAGGGACCCCTGACCATTAGGTCCAGTCGTGGATGACTCTGGGGTTGCGGTGCTCATCTAGCTTTATTGGCCGAGGGAGCTGGCGTACAGTTTCCGGGTCATGTGGCCAGCAGGACTAAGCCGCTTCTGGCGAAACAGAGCAGTGCACGGAAACACCGTTTACCTTCCCGCCGGAGCGGTACCTATTTATCTACTTGCACTTTGACGTGCTTTCGAACTGCTAGGTTGGCAGGAGCAGGGACCAAGCAAGGGGAGCCCACCCCGTCGCGGAGATTCGAACTGCCGACCTTCTGATTGGCAAGCCCTAGGCTCTGTGGTTTAACCCACAGCGCGGCCTGGGTCCCATTCACTGATATACAGTATACGCTATAGTGAACACTATTCATGTTTTCCCCACCCAAATTCTTAACCAAATAGAAGGGCATCATAATTTTGCTAAGTTTCTGATTTCTGCCCCCACGTCTTATGTTTCAGTTTCCTGGGCTAATATTTTGGACCTCCCTGGGTGCAGGAGCCTCTAAAACAGAAGGAAACCACTGTATGCTAAATACCAAACACAAAATGGCTCAATTGCTTTGCAGGTAGTTGTAATGTTTTATTCCCAAGAGTCAGTGAAGAAAAGCTAATGAAAGCTTTAAGCAGATATGAAAATCATGGTTGTGTTCAGGTGTCATGATAAACCAGGATTTCAGACAATTTGGGGGGCATGAACAGCGTTCCATTGTGTGCCCCCATCACTTCCTCCATGGCATGAGTTGGAGAAACAAGCCAAAATTAAGCACAGCTTCCCATGAAGTCTAAAACCAGGGTTGCGGGTTGCTTTCCCCCAACAAACCAGGATCCCTTAAATGGATCCTGTTGCTGGCTTGTTGGGCCTGGTTTGCAAGTGAAAAACAACCCATGATTTTGTGTTCAGATGCAGTGGGAAACTGCAGCTTCTGGATTTCAGTCTGGTCAGGCTGTCAGCATGATACTTGTCTGCGCCAGCCCCAGGTGAGTGTCTGTGGACAAGACACAACAGTGTGTCTTTAGTCCTCACTTCTCCTTCCACTGCCTATTCACTTGTTCTATGCCTATGAGACCCTACCCAACATGTATAAGGACAGAGAGAGGAGAAACAAGCCAAGTGAAGGATGCTTCACACTTGAGTCACATCTTGCATGCCAGAGAAGGCAGGGTGAACAGGGACAGTTGTATCTGTAGGTTGGGGGGGGGCAGTGGGCCCCCTGGAGAACTGTGGGTGTTGACAGGCGCTCAATGATTCTGACCCCTGAAATCCATTCTACTGTTCAATTAACCACAATAAGCCAGAAATGTGCACACTTGCCCTGAGCTTCCTAGAAGCCAGGTAAGAATTTAAATATGTAAAATAAATAGAGTATACTGAAAAGTTTATGTTTGGGTACACACACATGAAAAATTGGTGTTGCTTCTTAGTTTGGAACTCTTCCCCAAGCAGGTTTACAGTGGTACCTCGGGTTACATACGCTTCAGGTTACATACGCTTCAGGTTACAGACTCCGCTAAACCAGAAATAGTACCACGGGTTAAGAATTTTGCTTCAGGATGAGAACAGAAATCGTTCTCTGGCGGCGCGGCAGCAGCAGGAGGCCCCATTAGCTAAAGTGGTGCTTCAGGTTAAGAACAGTTTCAGGTTAAGAACGGACCTCCGGAACGAATTAAGTACTTAACCCGAGGTACCATCAGGCTCTGCACATGGAGCTTGAATGTTTCACAATCACAGCTTCATCGACCAGAAGCTCCATTTTCTCATCAGTTAGTTCTGGCAGTCCGAGATACACTTGGTGGTTTACTAGCTTCATAAAGGGCTCTGGGCATGCTCCAGGATCCCTTCCAGCCAAGCCGGCTACAAGCAGCAGCAAAATACCAAGCAGCTGGGGAGGCTCTCCAGAAATGCACACATTTTATTTTTTAAAAAGAAGTTTTAAAAGCTCCCAAACTCTCCTTGCCTTTCCAGTGCTGTTTGTGCACCAGTTCCAGATGGCATAAGACAAGCTTCACAGCTTAAGGGGAAAGAGGCTGCTTGTTAGCAGATTGCTTTTTGAAAGTCCTTGGTGAGCAACGTTCAAAATCTTCCCAGCTACACTCACAGATCTTACTGACTGCCAAAGCGTTGGCATTGCAGGGTGGACAGCATTCATCAGCCAGAAGAGAAAAGAGGGGTTGTGATTCTCACAAGGGCTGCACCTTTAACAAATGGTTCATTGATGTAAAAGATGCATCATTCCCCATTAAAACAGAAATGTTAAAGGGGGGAAGCCACCTATTAATTTTGATAATTAGGTAAAGGTAAAGGGACCCCTGACCATTAGGTCCAGTCGTGGCCGACTCTGGGGTTGCAGCGCTCATCTTGCTTTACTGGCCAAGGGAGCCGGCGTACAGCTTCCAGGTCATGTGGCCAGCAGGACTAAGCCGCTTCTGGCGAACCAGAGCAGCGCACGGAAACGCCGTTTACCTTCCCGCCGGAGCGGTACCTATTTATCTACTTGCACTTTGACGTGCTTTCGAACTGCTAGGTTGGCAGGAGCAGGGACCGAGCAACAGGAGCTCACCCTGTCGCGGGGATTCGAACCGCTGACCTTCTGATAAATTAACAACATCATTAATTTCATTATTATTTTATTCATTCATTTTGTTTCCACTCATTCTCTAAGGGGGACACAGCTATGATTCTGTTGCCTGTAACTTCTGTGTTTTCATATATGAGAGCCCATAATAATATTAACATCAGGAAGAACTCTCTGGTGGTAAGAGCTGTTTGACCGTGGAACAGTCTCCCCTGGGAGGCTGTGGACTCTCCTTCCTTGGAGGTTTTGAAGCAGAGGTTGGGTGTCCCTCTGTCAGGGATGCTATAGTTGAGACTCCAGCACTGCAGGGGGATAGACTAGATGGCCCTTGAGGTCCCTTCCAACTCTACAATTCTATGACTCTATGAAACTCTGTATTCCTGTACAACATACATCACAACATATATATATATATATATATATATATATATATATATATGCAGGTTTTGGTGTCTTCGGGTGTCTTCCCGTGTAAGAGTCGGGGTGTCTGTGCGACGTTTCGACGAGGTCTCACTCGTCATCTTCAGGCTGGTGCTTTCGGCTTCTTGTTACTGGAACAGAGCAGAGTCTGGTGTTTGAGTTCCTATAAATACTGTTGAGGGGTGTGGTGTATAGCCTCCAACGTTCTGGGTAGAGAGGAAGTTCCTAGATTAGTGTGCCTTTTCTTCTTTTGTTCCTTAATTACTTGAGGGATATCTTGGGTGATTTCATGAGTGATATTCTGAATATCACTGGGTGGGTCATTAATTACTTGAGGGATATCTTGGGTGATTTCATGAGTGATATTCTGAATATCACTGGGTGGGTCATTAAGTGTAGATTAGATTGCTAAAGCTCTCGTGTCTTGACCTCTTGAGCTTGTGAAGAGTTTTTCTGAGAAGATGGCTGTGCTGCATTTAGTTGTGCTCTGGCTTGGCTTCGTGTATAGGGGCGAGCTATGGTTTTGTGCCTTGTGCCAGCCAGATCTGTGTAGGGATTGCAGGGGGGTGCAGCATCCGGAGGTGCCACTATAGTTTGGTTGCTGGATGGAGTCTGTAATATGTCTGTGGAGAGGGTCTGGGGTTGGGTCTGGTGTGGTTGATTGGTGACGGCGTTCTGTGTGCCTCTGGTTCTGGTGTCGGTTTTTGTGGGGAGGGCTAATTTCCAGATGTCTGGCAGGCGGGACGTGTCGTCACGCTTGTTCATGTTGTGAGGGTGTTTCTCTATCTCGATGGCTTCCATGATTATTCTCTTGTGGTGATGTTCCATGTTAAAGAGCAATTTGGAATCTGCAAAATTAATTTCGTGTCCTGTTTCTTTCATGTGTTGGAAAAGAGAGGAAGTTTTTTCTTCTTTTTTGACGGCATTCTTGTGTTCTGCGATACGTGCATTTATTCGTCTGTTTGTTTGTCCAATGTACGTGGCTGGGCAGACTTTGCAGGGTATTTCATAGACCCCTTGGTTTTCCAGCTGGATTTTGTCTTTTGGGTTTCTGAGGATATTGGCTATTTTTTGGTTGGTGCAGAAGGCTGTTTTGATATTGTGTTTATGGAGGATTTTGCTGATTTTGTCTGTAGTGCCCTTGATATAAGGAAGGAGGGCCATGCCATTGTTTTCTTCTGTGTCTTGGTTTTTGGGGGGTGTTTCTTTTTGGATTAGCTTCGTAACCCTGTTTTTCTGGTATCCATTGGCGATTAACACATTTGAGAGATTCTGTAACTCAGTTGTCAAGTGGTCTTTGTCAGCCAGGCGTTTGGTTCTGGAGATGAGAGTCTTGGCTACGGAGTTTATTTGTGCAGGGTGGTGGTGTGATTGTGCATGTAAGTAACGGTTGGTGTGTGTTTTTTTCCGGTAGATAGTGTGTCCTAGGGAGCCATCAGGTTTTTTGTAGATTAGGACGTCAAGAAAGGGGAGTTGGTTGTTGTCTTCTATTTCCATAGTGAATTGTATTTTGGGGTGTAGGCTGTTGAGATGTGTGAGGAAGCTATCTAGTTTTTCTTTTCCGTGTGGCCAAATTACAAAGGTGTCGTCAACATATCTGAGCCAAAGTTTGGGTTTGTGTTCTGACTTGTCTAAAGCATTGGTTTCAAAGTGTTCCATGTACAGATTTGCGATGACCGGTGAGAGGGGTGATCCCATGGGTGCTCCTTCTATCTGTTTGTATCTTTGTCCATTGTGGATGAAGTACGTGTTGGTTAGGCAGTGGTTGGTCAGGTCCAGGATGTATTTGGGGGGGTTGTATTTGTTTTGAATGGCTGTCAAGGCTTCATTAATGGGCACTTGAGTGAAGAGAGATACAACATCGAAGCTCACAAGTAGGTCATCGGGATGTAGGTATTGTTTCTTTATTGTTTCTATGAACTGGAAGGAGTTAGTAACGTGTGAAGCGATGGATTCTGCATAGGGCTGAAGTTGCTTAGCGAGAAATTTAGCGAGATTTTGTAGAGGTGAGCCTATGGAGCTGACTATTGGTCTGAGTGGTGTTCCTTCTTTGTGTATCTTGGGGAGACCGTAGAGTTTGGGGCATCTGGATGATTTTTCTCTGGGGATGATTCTTAGCTGGATTTCTTCACTGATAGGAGAGGCTTTTATTTTGGATTTGGTGGTTTTTTCCAGATAGGTGGTGGGATCTGTTTTTATAGGTTGGTAGGTAGGGTCTTGGAGTAGATTTGATAGTTTTGCTTGGTAGTCCGATGTGTTCATCACAACAGTGGCGTTGCCTTTGTCTGCTGGGAGAATGATTATGTTGTTGTCTTTCCTCAGGTTGGTGAGTGCTTTCTGTTCTTCTTTGTGTAAATTGCTTCTGGGTGGTTTGCTGGAGCAGAGGATGTTGGTGACTTCAAGTCTGATTTTATTGGCTTCATCTGGGTCGATTTTGGTCAGGCTAGCTTCGACTCCGCATATGATGTTTTCCGTGGGGATGCGTCTCGGGGCGACTGCAAAGTTGAAACCTTTGGAGAGTACTTTGGTTTCAGTTGGGGTGAGGATCCTGTTTGATATCAAGATATCCCTCAAGTAATTAAGGAACAAAAGAAGAAAAGGCACACTAATCTAGGAACTTCCTCTCTGCCCAGAACGTTGGAGGCTATACACCACACCCCTCAACAGTATTTATAGGAACTCTAACACCAGATTCTGCTCTGTTCCAGTAACAAGAAGCCGAAAGCACCAGCCTGAAGATGACGAGTGAGACCTCGTCGAAACGTCGCCCAGACACCCCGACTCTTACACGGGAAGACACCCGAAGACACCAAAACCTGCATTCCTGTACCCGTGAAAATCTACGAAAGCAAATATCTCACCTCTACGGGGAGGATACCTTCCAGCTGACAAGAACCTACGAGAAACTAGAAATCCGAAGAGCCACCATCTTATGTGATCTCCTGTTCCTACGCAACTGCCGAGACAACAACTTAACTCCCACATGCTTCCAACTTAAATTCCACTCTAAAACCCCAGCTACCGAAAGGATCCTGAAACGAACTGAACTATCCCTAATCAGAAACGAAATACATAAGAAAAGATACCTACTAAACCAAACCAACAAAGATCTGCTCACTCTTCACCTCAAACTATGTAACAAAATCCACCCTGCACTCTGGGACAAATGCAAACAACTAGCCGTCTGGAGAGCTGAAACTGAGACCTCACATAAGACAGACAGACACACCAACAAACTCTACAAACTAGAGAAACGCCAGAAGCCCAGCCACCCTCCACAACAACCCATGAAACAAACAGTACATAACATATCAGACAGGATCCTCACCCCAACTGAAACCAAAGTACTCTCCAAAGGTTTCAACTTTGCAGTCGCCCCGAGACGCATCCCCACCGAAAACATCATATGCGGAGTCGAAGCTAGCCTGACCAAAATCGACCCAGATGAAGCCAATAAAATCAGACTTGAAGTCACCAACATCCTCTGCTCCAGCAAACCACCCAGAAGCAATTTACACAAAGAAGAACAGAAAGCACTCACCAACCTGAGGAAAGACAACAACATAATCATTCTCCCAGCAGACAAAGGCAACGCCACTGTTGTGATGAACACATCGGACTACCAAGCAAAACTATCAAATCTACTCCAAGACCCTACCTACCAACCTATAAAAACAGATCCCACCACCTATCTGGAAAAAACCACCAAATCCAAAATAAAAGCCTCTCCTATCAGTGAAGAAATCCAGCTAAGAATCATCCCCAGAGAAAAATCATCCAGATGCCCCAAACTCTACGGTCTCCCCAAGATACACAAAGAAGGAACACCACTCAGACCAATAGTCAGCTCCATAGGCTCACCTCTACAAAATCTCGCTAAATTTCTCGCTAAGCAACTTCAGCCCTATGCAGAATCCATCGCTTCACACGTTACTAACTCCTTCCAGTTCATAGAAACAATAAAAAAGCAATACCTACATCCCGATGACCTACTTGTGAGCTTCGATGTTGTATCTCTCTTCACTCAAGTGCCCATTAATGAAGCCTTGACAGCCATTCAAAACAAATACAACCCCCCCAAACACATCCTGGACCTGACCAACCACTGCCTAACCAACACGTACTTCATCCACAATGGACAAAGATACAAACAGATAGAAGGAGCACCTATGGGATCACCCCTCTCACCGGTCATCGCAAATTTGTACATGGAACACTTTGAAACCAATGCTTTAGACAAGTCAGAACACAAACCCAAACTTTGGCTCAGATATGTTGACGACACCTTTGTAATTTGGCCACACGGGAAAGAAAAACTAGATAGCTTCCTCACACATCTCAACAGCCTACACCCCAAAATACAATTCACTATGGAAATAGAAGACAACAACCAACTCCCCTTTCTTGACGTCCTAATCTACAAAAAACCTGATGGCTCCCTAGGACACACTATCTACCGGAAAAAAACACACACCAACCGCTACTTACATGCACAATCACACCACCACCCTGCACAAATAAACTCCGTAGCCAAGACTCTCATCTCCAGAACCAAACGCCTGGCTGACAAAGACCACTTGACAACTGAGTTACAGAATCTCTCAAATGTGTTAATCGCCAATGGATACCAGAAAAACAGGGTTACGAAGCTAATCCAAAAAGAAACACCCCCCAAAAACCAAGACACAGAAGAAAACAATGGCATGGCCCTCCTTCCTTATATCAAGGGCACTACAGACAAAATTAGCAAAATCCTCCATAAACACAATATCAAAACAGCCTTCTGCACCAACCAAAAAATAGCCAATATCCTCAGAAACCCAAAAGACAAAATCCAGCTGGAAAACCAAGGGGTCTATGAAATACCCTGCAAAGTCTGCCCAGCCACGTACATTGGACAAACAAACAGACGAATAAATGCACGTATCGCAGAACACAAGAATGCCGTCAAAAAAGAAGAAAAAACTTCCTCTCTTTTCCAACACATGAAAGAAACAGGACACGAAATTAATTTTGCAGATTCCAAATTGCTCTTTAACATGGAACATCACCACAAGAGAATAATCATGGAAGCCATCGAGATAGAGAAACACCCTCACAACATGAACAAGCGTGACGACACGTCCCGCCTGCCAGACATCTGGAAATTAGCCCTCCCCACAAAAACCGACACCAGAACCAGAGGCACACAGAACGCCGTCACCAATCAACCACACCAGACCCAAACCCAGACCCTCTCCACAGACATATTACAGACTCCATCCAGTAGCCAAACTATAGTGGCACCTCCGGATGCTGCACCCCCCTGCAATCCCTACACAGATCTGGCTGGCACAAGGCACAAAACCACAGCTCGCCCCTATACACGAAGCCAAGCCAGAGCACAACTAAATGCAGCACAGCCATCTTCTCAGAAAAACTCTTCACAAGCTCAAGAGGTCAAGACACGAAAGCTTTAGCAACTAATCTACACTTAATGACCCACCCAGTGGTATTCAGAATATCACTCATGAAATCACTCAAGATATCCCTCAAGTAATTAAGGAACAAAAGAAGAAAAGGCACACTAATCTAGGAACTTCCTCTCTGCCCAGAACGTTGGAGGCTATACACCACACCCCTCAACAGTATTTATAGGAACTCTAACACCAGATTCTGCTCTGTTCCAGTAACAAGAAGCCGAAAGCACCAGCCTGAAGATGACGAGTGAGACCTCGTCGAAACGTCGCCCAGACACCCCGACTCTTACACGGGAAGACACCCGAAGACACCAAAACCTGCATATATATATATATATATATATATATATATATATATATATATATCTCCCCAGTGCTTTTTTCTGGAGGGATGCAGGGGTATGCATATTCCTAAACATTTTGTGAATCTAACTAAAGAAGAAACTAAAGATTTTAAGATTTTAAGATTTTAAGATTTTTAGTTTCTTCTCTAGCACGGTGAATCGTCTGTCCTGTTGCTGTACCTGATGGCGGCCTCATTTCCTGTCATGGTGTTTCCTGAATCTCAGACGGAAGCCAGCGTTTAATGTGTGAAGTAGGAGTTGGAATCTAGGATGGTGATTGGTCAGTTTCATTGTTACCACCCCCGATGGCGGCTTCATTTCCTTTCCCAGTGATTTTCTTGAGTCAAAATGAAAGTAACCCTAAACAAAACACTGTATATCTCTACCTCTACATACCTAGGGATGGATAGACACCTCCTATCCACACACATCTACCTACCTACCTACCTACCTATATCTAAAACCACAATACTAATAATATTAAATAACAACCACGTCAGGACTGGATACAACCAATTTTTTTTTAAAAAAAGAACAATCACAGTTGGAGTAAAATTTCATTCAAAGGAAAGGCCTGGCAAAATCAAAACATCTTCACTACAGGTGGTGACCAAGTTGCGCAGGCATTCCAATCCTGGCTGCTGCGCATGTCAGTGGAGAACAAATAAGCACACCCTGCCCCATTACTTTACGCCACTCCCCCATAACAATCCCCACCACCCATTCTGCCTTCTTCTGGGTCCAAAAGGACCCACACGTCAACTGGACATGCCCCAAATGTTTGCCACCTGTACTTATGTGGGGGAAAGGCCAACAATGAGGGGAGAAAGCAGGCCTCTTTGTAAGGAGGGAGTTCCATAATCCGGGTGCCACATCCAAGAAAGCCCTGCTTTGTGTCCCAGAAAATCCAGAGAATCCTAATGGAAATAGGGACAGAAATTGCAGGTGGGTGCTTATTCATTCTATGTCCAGTACAGAAATCAATCCAGTGAATACAATCACAATTCACTGTTGTTGACGCTTTGTGTTGAAACAAAGGGAGCAAAATAACGTCATGGCAACACAATTTACATAACCTATGTTCCATGTGGGGAAAGGCTGTCCATCAGAGATATCCTGGCCCCAAACCCTGACCAGTATCTGCAAGCTGTTCTGTTGTAGAAACAAATAAATGAGAAAAGAACATGCCACCTGAAACTCACTCCTGTCTATGCCATTTGCTCCTGTAAGAACCTAGTTCCCTTTGTTTCCAAGTTTCATTTCCTACGAAGCAGACACGGAGCTGTACCTGAAAGCGCTCCCCATACCGTCCCCATAAGGCACACCTTCCCCCTTATAGGAGTACCACGAGACCACTGCTGACCATGGGTCCATCTAGCCCAGTGATAGCAACAATGGCTGGCAGCAGCTCTCCAGTTTCAGACAGGAGTCTTTCCCCTTCCTGGGGATCAATCCTGTGGCCTTTCTGCATGCACAGCCCTACGTAGAACTGCTCAAGGTCTTTCCCAGGCCATAGGTTATTTGTTTCTTTCCCCACAAACCAGTGGGAACTGTTCACACAGCTGCTTTATTTGAGACATAGATTTGCAGCTACAAATATATGATTTTTTACTTTGGGAATAAAAGAAAGAAATGGGATTTTGTTTTTAAAGCAGTCACTGCACCTTCTTCCCCCCAATTTTTGCCTCACTCTGCAGAGCAATGTCCAAAAAAGTGAAATGTCTTAAGGTACATCTCACATGTTTCTTCTTTCATCGTTCCAAATCCCTTTAATATTCAGTCCCAAAGATGCACAGGAAAACACCTCCTCTTGGGAAGCAACAGGCGTGTCGACAATGGAAGCCTCTGTGCCCTCTTTCCAACTGGCTTTTCATGTGCCATGGCATTGTGAGCAGCAGCTAAATTATTCCTGTGGCTTCAGAGAAGGTGAAAGCTTTATGCTAAATGGGGGAAAGGAAGAGCCTGGAAATGGAGGTTGGTTGACCCACAAAGGGAAGGTTGAGAAGGGGAATGTAATTTGCGCGTGGTATCAGTCAATGAACTCTGACAAACAAACTCTTCTAGAAGCGAAAACACATTTTGAAAAGATTCTCCACAGTCATTTGCCTAGGAAGTAGATTCTCAGCATGAATTCTGTGTAGGAGCATAGGAAGCTGTGAAAAAGGAAGATGGTCTTTAATCATTTACATGGGAAGCTGCTTTATAGAAAGTCACACCATGGATCCATGTAACTCAGTACTGTCTACACTGACTGGCAGCTGCTCTCCAGGATTTTTGGTCTACCCAACATGACAATTACAGGAAGCTACCTTATACAGTCATACCTCATGTTACGTCCACTTCATGTTACGTCCTTTCAGGATATGTCCTGCGGCGACCCAGAAGTACCAGAAAGGGCCCTGTTCTCAACCAGAGGTACCACTGTACTGAGCTCAGACCATTGATCCACCTAGCTCAGGGCTGGCCCACCTAGCTCAGAAATTTCTCCTCCAACTGGCAATAACTGTGGGATAGTGGTTAAGAGCGGTAGTCTCGTAATCTGGGGAACCGGGTTCGCGTCTCCGCTCCTCCACATGCAGCTGCTGGGTGACCTTGGGCCAGTCACACTTCTTGGAAGTCTCTCAGCCCCACTCACCCCACAGAGTGTTTGTTGTGGGGAGGAAGGGAAAGGAGATTGTTAGCCGCTTTGAGACTCCTTCAGGTTTTGATAAAGCGGGATATAAAATCCAAATCCAAGGTTTCAGGCAGCGGGATCTCCCAGTCCGACCTTTAGATGCCGGGCACTTTGGACCTTTTGCATACCACTGAGTCACAGTCCTTTCCCAATCAGAATCTTGCAGAACAAGCAAAAACAAAAAACCACATGTCCAAACATGAAGGTTGCCCTGGCATAGGTTTGCATCCTCTGTAGAATCCAGGCATTTGCTGTTTAAACAGTACAATGGGCTCTGATTCCTGGGGCCAGAAAAACTGGCCACGCAAGCCATTTGGAGTGGCAGTGTCTGACTGGGAGCTATTGGTGCCATGCGCTGTTCAAAAGCTGTGCCCTGAGATCAGATACCAATGCCAACATATAGTAGGCCTAGCAGGTAAATGATTTAAACATGAAAACAATTACAGCCATATTTGCAGATAACAGCAACAAATCAAAAGATTGTTTAATGCTGTATTGTGTTTTTAATATTCGGTTGGGAGCTGCCCAGAGTGGCTGGGGAAACCCAGCCAGATGGGCAGGGTATATTATTATTATTATTATTATTATTATTATTATTATTATTATTGAATTGTCAAACCTAACTTAAAGGCACACCATGTGTTAAAGACTACTATAAGGAACTCAAGATGACTTGACTTCAAAAAGATGTAATTCCACAGCTGAGAAGAAGTAAGAAGCCTTCTCTGTCACAGAACTTCTAGAACAGGCTTCCTCAACCTCGGCCCTCCAGATGTTTTGAGACTACAATTCCCATCATCCCTGACCACAGGTCCTGCTAGCTAGGGATCATGGGAGTTGTAGGCCAAAAACATCTGGAGGGCCAAGGTTGAGGAAGCCTGTTCTATAAGCTATTTGTAAGGATAAACAGTGCTTTACATAATAAATGCACCTAAAAGCATGATTAAAGCAGTCTGATCGGAAATGTTAGGCCCACCTGTCACTATTCTTATTTGCAGCAATGCTTCCATTTTGTATAATCTTGACATATCTCCAGTGGTGAGAGCTCCAGGTAGAACAAAAGGTTTGCTATGCTAATAGCACAGAGCAATTTGTAGCCTTCTGGATATAGTTGGACTACAACTCCCATCACCCCTAGCAACTGGCTGTGCTGCCTGGAGCTGATAAGCTCCATCAAAATCTGTGGGGCTGCAGGTCTCCTATATTGTAGAAATAAGCAGTTGTGGGGTGGGGGTGACAAGAACCAGACAATAGCACAGTGGATGTTCTCCCAAATAATGACTCCACTGCAGCCAAGGGTCACAACCTTACAGAACTCACTGCTGAATCCCAGGCCCAGAAATGGGATAGCTCTGGCTTCCTCAATCTCGGTCCTCCAGATGTTTTTGGCCTACAACTCCCATGATCCCTAGCTAGCAGGACCAGTGGTCAGGGATGATGGGAATTGTAGTCTCAAAACATTTGGAGGGCCAAGGCTGAGGAAGCCTGGGATAGCTACTACAGCCCATCTATAGCCAGGGTCAGCTCATTAGACCCAATGCATTAGGCAGTAAAGGGGGCAGGATCCCAGGTGCTCGAGGCCAATTCATCCCCTTTTCCATGCAGGTGGATGAAACAAAAGTATCTCCCTTTTGCTTTGGAAGCCAAAACACAACTGCCTCCAAACTCAGGCCGGGGTGAGGTGGGTTTTAATTTTTGCTTAGGCCAAGCAAAATGTCTGCAGCAAGTGTCCCAGAGTTCATACAAGCCCAACAAGCTCCAAGCCCTGGAATTTTAAAACCTGCAGTCAACATGAGCTGGCAAACTTTACAGCTTGACAGCTGCAGAAATTCAACCAGGACAGGTTTACGTTTAATTACTTTCTGCCCTCTGTCACAGGCTGCTGACCTGCATTTAGAAACCCGGACGTCTTAGCCCAGTGAAAAATGAGAACAGCTTCTCCCCTTTGCTCCTTCACAAAATGTCAGGGGAAGAAAAGACTGATGGATAATTCAACCTGCCTGCCAAAGACACAACTTCACTCGGCAACCTTTACCTGGTCAGGGTTTCAATTTAGACAGTCCCCTTAACATTACCATGAGGAAATGGATGGGTTACAACAACAACAACAACAACAACAACAACAACAACAACAACAACAACAACCATCTTCTTTGCCATACGAAAGATGGCAAGTGCCACGTAATGACCTAGACTAGGATTAGCCAAGTGGAAACTTATTCTTCCCTTTAAGTCTTACCACCTCTTCTTGACTGGCTTTGGTACTTTCTCACACATCTCTTCAGTCCCTCTGTTCATCAATCAGCAACCTCCTTGGAGCTAATTCTCATACCTGAGCTCTCCTTCTCTCGCATCTCTTAAACACCAGACTCTTGCTCTTGAAGACGTGCGAGTGGCCTTCTCTTTGTCCTGCCACACAGTAAGTCAGACCTTTGGGCCCTCTAGCTCAGTGTTGTCTACACTGACTAGCAGTGGCTCTCCAGAGTTTCAGAGAGGTCTTTTACATTCATGTATTAGACTGGGGTGGGACACGGGTGGCCTAGGACTTGCCGATCAGAAGGTCAGCGGTTTGAATCCCTGCAACGGGGTGAGCTCCCATTGCTCGGTCCCTGCTCCTGCCAACCTAGCAGTTCGAAAGCACGTCAAAGTGCAAGTAGATAAATAGGTACCGCTCTGGCGGGAAGGTAAACGGCGTTTCCGTGCGCTGCTCTGGTTCGACAGAAGTGGCTTAGTCATGCTGGCCACATGACCCAGAAGCTGTACGCCGGCTCCCTCGACCAATAAAGCGAGATGAGCACCACAACCCCAGAGTCGGCCACAACTGGACCTAGTGGTCAGGGGTCCCTTTACCTTTTATTAGACTGGGAGCAACACAGAGGGAAAAATTGGTGGTTTTACACAGTCACAAAGGTAAAGATAGTTGGAGGGTTGCTGAGAAGGGTAAAGTGGCAGTTTCAAACCAGGTGTGAGTACAGTCAGAAGGGAGCTTGGAAAAGCTCAGCTGTGTTAGCTTTTGTATTGTACCCATCTGTGCTATTTCTTCTTGTTAGAGTTGGCTTAAAAAACCCCTAACCTCTCAGCATTCATCCATCCCTGCTTTACTCTAACTTCTCTTCTTTAAAACCTCCACATTGTTCTTCTCAGTGTCTCTTCAATGCTACTTTGCTCAAAATTATTCCATTGTTTTAAATCACAATTTTCCCCTTTGGTGGAAAAACTGTCACACTTTCCCCCCACCAAGGCTGTCCCTTCCGCCCAAAAGTCATTTACTGCAGACATACGTTTCCCTCCTGCTTCTACTTGTTCCCTCCTCCTTTCTCTTTAGACCTTGGGAAAGAGACAGTGAAAAGAGGATGATGACACAGTAGTGCAGATATAGTGCAGAGAGAGAGAAAATTGTCTCTTCAACAACAGATTCCAGCCCATGCTGGCAAATTCCAACACACACAACCCAAGCACCACTCAGTCACAGAAGAGGGAAAGAGAGGGAGGGGAGAGCAAGGGGGGGGAGAGAGAGCTCTTCATTCATCTCTCTCCTCCCCACCTCCTCTTCCATCCACTATTGCTGTCTTGTGAGCACCATCCATCATGCACAAATATTCTAGCATCACTCATTTCTTCCTCACTCTGTCAATTGGTCTCCTTGTCTCTCTCTCCCCTCCCTCTAGGCTGACACAAGCAGTATTCATCACAAGCCTAGAAATGTACAGCGTTTAGGTCTGACAGCCAATTAAATATATTTTAGCTGATTAATTATCTGTCTTCCAGCTGATCAAATCCATTTGCATATTCCCAAAAGCTTAAAGTGCTTCTTAAATATGATATGTTTGTTTTTCCTGGTTAACGCAGGAGCGCAACAACCAACAACACAAAAGAGGAACAATCTCTGTAGTTGCCTTGCCATATAAGACGGCCTGCCACTTCTTGTCTTGTTACTGTACTATTTTACAGTACAGGGTCCTTCCAGACCAGCCTTTGCCAACCTGGGATCCTCCAGACATTTAGGTCCCTTCAGCCCAGCAAGCCTGGACGTGAGTGGGTGTCCAAAATATAAGGAGGGCACCAAGTGGGCAAAGGCTGCTCCAGGCAGTGATTCAGTCAGCTGCTCTCCTTTCTGTTGACATGTGTAATAAAACATCTGTAGCCATGGTCCTCCTATTTATTTATTCATCACCTTCCACATATGTCCCAAGGCAATGTAATAAAAACAGTCACCAAACAGCACACAATGCATCTGGACAGGGCTGTTGTTCCGCAGAGCAGGGGCAGCCACACTAAAAGCCCTGCTCCAAGTTGCTGCAGAGTGGGCTCCTGAGATCTTTGGAACTCAAAGGAGAAACTCTCCTGCAGCGTGCAAGGATCTATTGAGTATATAAGGGATAAGGTTTCTCGCTTACACTACTATCCAAACCCTATTGTTCATTCTTAAAAATAAAGACCATGGCGAATAATTCCTCTCCCCTGTTCCTTATTATAGAAGCACACCAGAGCCAAAATAGGCTAATAAATAGTACCTTTAACTTGCAAACTGAAATTGCCAATCATGGATCAGCTGAAGTTTCAGTTAACTGCTTGGGGAAAGCCTCCAGGCCAGCCTGCAACATCCAAAGTGACTTTCTCAAGACTTCCAGATAAAGAGTCTGGTATGTCTGAATGCACCCCGTCCAGAGCAAGGGCCCCAGCCTATCCTTCATCATCAGCCATCTTCTCCTTCTGTCTGAAAGTGGCCAAGTTTGTGATACCACCAGCAGCAGTAAGTTGGGTTTGATGCACCTTCTTTGCATTATGGGACCAGTGCTGCAAGTGTCAACACCCCCAAATAGCTGAAGGGGTGCTTCCTTCCACACAGACGGACAGCGGAGGCCCTCTTAGCAGCACCTCTGCCCTGTGAAGCTCAAGAGACTGTGGTGCGTGGCAGACCCTATGGAGGCCACCCTCCACACACACACACTCACCCCAGACTGCAGAAGGCCTTCCCTCCAAAGGGTGTGAGGCTCAGCCATCGTAAATCTTCCACCAATGAGTCAAGGTGGGGAGCCTTTGAGGTGGAAGGAAATGCCCCTCCCCATCTGTAGAGCTGTTACTACTTCAGATAAGTGTTTAAATATGTTGCTTTGATGCATTATATTCATTCTGTATGGAGCCCACCATTGGACCATAAAGTGGACAGGTTAGAAAAACTCAATTAAAAACACACCAACCTGGCACCCTCAAGATGTTGCAGGACCACAACTTCCATCAGTCCCCAGAAGCACAGGCAATGTGGTGAACTGCAGTCCAAATTGTCTGAAGGGCACCAGATTGGGGAAAGTTGGTCAATGCAAATTAAGAAGTGCATGGTGAGGGGACTGAGAGAAGATAAATAAGGTGGCAAATACAAGTACTGTATTCTTAGGCTTTAAATGCTGACTTTTGCTTTCTCCTAATTGTATTCTCGGGTTTCCTAAAGCACCATTGATACGTTAAGGACGGTACACACGTTCAGGCACACACTGTCTATCTAGGGCTGGCCTATGTCTGAAAAATTCCAGACATGTACGGAAATTGGATGCCTAAAATGGAAACTGGGGTAATGTTTGAATTTTAATACATGTCTGGAATTTCCTGCACATATGGCAACCCAGGTTTTCCTTAGGTTTTCTGGGTTTGTGTGTGTGCCACTGAGCCTTTCTGTCCCGCTTCAGTCACGTCAGCTTCCCTTTTGGCCCCGTCCTCCCCCTCCTGGAGCATCTGCTTGGCCCACCGCTTTGGCCCTGCCCTTTGGAGGGAAGAGAGAGAGGGGGGACGCATGCAGACATGGGCAAAGTGAAGCGCTTGGCGGGGAGGGCCTGCACCAGGCATTGGGCGCCTCCCTTCCTCTGGCGCCCCCCTCTCTCTCTCTGGCTCCCAGGGTGGGCGGCGAGGGGATGGTCTCCCCTCCTTGAGGGCCTCTTCGGTCCTTCTCCCCCAGAGGTCTCCAGGTCTCCTCCCCACCTTCACACACCTTGCCGGCCTCTGGTGTTGCTGCTCCAGCGCAGCCTTTGCGCTCCGTCCCTTGCGCGTGGGGCAGGAGCTCCGCTGAGACCGGGGCTGTATTCTGCTGCCATTCTGGGCCGCCTCATAGAAGCAGCAGGAGGGAGTCACCACCTTCTCACCCGCAGCTTCTTCCTCCCTGCCCAGCAGCTCTCAGTCCTGCTCCCCTGCGCACTGGCCCCTCTCCAGGTATTCTGAACATGGTGGTGTGGCTTTGACCCCACTTCTAGACCTTCTCAACAACTTTGGGGGTGTCAGGAATGTTACTTTTTGAAATGTGACAAGTCTACATACCGTCAAACAGTCCTCCCCAAACCAGAAGCCATCACCCTTTTACCTCCTTTCCATCGGTACAAATAAATCAGATGAGCAGAACCTTCAATGCACCCAGACCTCCAAGTCCTCGTCAAAGCGGCCAGTTGTGGAGGAAGAGGAGACCATAAGGACAGGTTGCAGCATTTGGGACTTCTTATGTTTAGTGAAAAGAACAGTCCATTGAAAGTTAATGGACTATGCAGAGATGGTGAAGTTGACAGCAAAACTAAGAGATCAAAAAGATGAGAACTTTGTTGAAAAGTGGAGGTTTTCTTCAGACTATTTGAGAAAAAACTACTGTCAAATGAAATTGCATACAGGAAGGAGGTAACAGGCAGAGGAAGGAGAATAAATAAATGACTATAATATAAGTCATAATACAATAGAAAATAAATGGTAGTTATAGCAGCTGATAAAGGAATACAACAGGAACATCACAGATGTAACGATGGGAAGTCAAAATGTAAGAAATTATTATACTGAAAGTGAATTGAATAATGTCAAATTTTGTATAAAAAACTAAAATAAATTATTTTAAAATAAAATAAATAATAAAATTCATTTTAAAAAATCTTAATAGGTGTGAATAGCAGTCTGAGGGTCTCACGGAATGGTTTCAGTTCTGAGAAGAAAACAGCTCACAGAGGAAGAGAGTCAAAGCAAGGGCTCAGTGCCAGTTATGGCAACAACTTGAGGTACTTGCCTTGTCATAATGCAGCAGTTTCTGGGATCTGAACTCAGAGAGTCAGGGATGCTTCCTGAATGAACAAACAGTCCTCCTGCCAAGATGTGCCAAAATGCCAGTGCGGAAGCTGAACACGCTTGCACTGACAATCAGCCTGAGCAAGGCAACCTGCAGCAAAGAGGGTCCGGGGTGGTAGTCAGAGGACAGAGAGAGGTGGAAAAGGCCAGGGGGCTTCCTCAGCCCATCAGACTGAGCCGCTCTGCTCAGCAGCACCGCACAAGACCCACCAAGGCTTGATCCGGCAGCCGTGCTTGGTGCTCCTCTGGGTGTTTGCCAACCTCCTGCTTTTGAAATCCCAGGCAGGCAGCAAAAACAGGATCATTAAACTGAGAATTGCGAGGAGAAGGGCATCCTCAGGGCCCGGCAAAGTCAGGCCCACCAGCTGGTTTCACAATCTGCAGGGGGTGGGAGGAGACCACTGAAGACTTTCCCACGGGACAAGGGGTGTGGCATCTGAGCAAACTTAGGGTCCCCTCGTCCTCTCTGTCATCTTCATTCCAGTGCCTAAGCGGCACCTCACAGCTTGCAGTATTTGCCAAATAAATAAATAATTCACATGCTCCTAAACTATGAAGGATTACGCTAATTAGAATAAACTGGGAAGACATGAGAGAAAGAGGAATGGGCTGGTGATATTTTGTCAGCTTAACACCAAACTAATTTATGCTTTAGGGGAAATATTTGAGATTTCTAATTAAAAATCTCTACAAAGCCTGTTTTGGAGAGGGGGCCTCTCATCGCTTACATTCAAGGACATTAAAAGCTGCTGCTGCCGTTTCCTTGCCTTCTTCACCAAGCCTTTCATCACCAAGTTCTCTCTTTGATTTTTTTCTTCTTCAAAAGGAAGAGTTGAATAACTCTAGATACCAAACACTGGCGGAGGAAGGGGGTGTGGCAGCGCCCCCCCCCGGGATGCTCACTCCGGTTCTCCCCTCCCCCACCCCGGGTGCACAGCATATACGCCCCTCCGGGTGCCAGACCAGCTAGCTCCGCCTCCGATACCAAAGAAGCTTGATTCATATGCATCTACTGACTATTTCATTTCCCCCACATTTTAAGCTTTAAGATCCCAGGTGCTGAACAGAAACCAAGCATAATGACTTCTGAACAGCTTTCCTGATTCTCTGGCTAGTGTCTATACACAATGCTACAAATATGAATTTATTCTGCTTACGATTGCAGCAAAATCTCCTTTCCGATGTCCCATTCATAAACAAAAACCCATTTTGTATTTTTTGGGTGGTGAGGAAGAGGAATCGATTTTATTTTTGAATAGTCTCCAGCAGTAGTTGCACTCTGAGTAATCCCACTGAAATAAAGGGGCTTAAGTCCATCATTTACAATAAGCTTCCTCAGAACCGTAATCTACTTTAATTTCACCCTTATAATTCAAACAAGCTATGGTCTCCCCAAGTTCAGAGCATCACTGAACACTGTGGAAGCCCAAAGTCTGGGAACCCAGAGCACATGCAAAGGACAATCGTACTTTCCAACTGCATCTGAACAGGGCCATAATTTGGATCTGCCTTCCCCAACCTGGTGCCCCCCAGATCTTATTGAGGTGAACGTTTCTGTCTTCCCTGAACAATAGCCATGCTAGCTGGTGAGAGTGGCAATCCAAAACATCTGGAAGACTCCAGGTTGTGGAATGCTAGCTTAGATTTTAAGTTTGTTTGTTTTTTAAATGGCTTATCCCCATTAATCCTTGGGAATTTCAGTACATTAGAAACCAACTGTTCCACTTTCAGCCAAAGAGCCAAATGACACCCCCCCCAGCTGCCTTGAGGTCTTTCGCCTGGCAACAATGAAGCCCGAGGCCTTTCCTATCCATCGCCCTCCTTGATTAAGAGATGGGGCCTGAACTAGACACAAAGTCTCTCCACCACACACACAAATGTGGAAATGGTTAAACTACGACTTGGTAGCTGTCCTACACCTTACACTAGAGTTGCCTAATGTTTGGCCCTCCAGATCAGGGGTGGACCTTGGCAATATGGCACCCTGCGCAAAACCAAAATTTAATGACCCACTCCCCACCAGCCTCCCTGCCTCCTTCCTAAAGCTGGGTAAGAGAGGCACTGGGCAAGCACCAAGTAGGGCTTGGGAAGGAGGCAGGAGGACTCTAGGAACCTGTCAAAGCCTCATGGTTCCTTCCCAGAACAGGGCAAGGTACCCTCCCCCTTGGGGCTACACCCAGTGCAAGGAAACCAGCCATGCTGTCCTAAATCCAACATCATCTGGGTGGACACAGGTTACCCAACCCTGCCATAGTCACTTCAGAATTTAAAACTTGTTTTCCAAAGTGGCCAGCCCCTTATGGTTGTGGAGACGCACTCTGAAGGAGATAGACAAGGCCTACTGAAATTTTGTACGGCAGGCTGGGGACTTCGTAAGATCCTCAATAGTTACAGATGAGGCTTTTCAGTTCCTTGACCCCACTCCACTAGCAAAAACAGAACTTATGCAAAATAGAAACAGACACGCATGAGAAAGGGAGAGAGAGATTGTCATAGAATATGGTTTGCCAAAAAATAAGAAGTGAAATACAGTGGTACCTCAGGTTACATACGCTTCAGGTTACATACGCTTCAGGTTACAGACTCCGCTACCCCAGAAATAGTCCCTTGGGTTAAGAACTTTGCTTCAGGTTGAGAACAGAAATTGTGCTCCGAGTGTGGCAGCTGCAGCAGCAGCAGCAGGAGGCCCCATTAGCTAAAGTGGTGCTTCAGGTTAAGAACAGTTTCAGGTTAAGAACGGACCTCCCGAACGAATTAAGTACTTAACCCGAGGTACCACTGTACACAAAGTCCTGTTTATGACTTTCCTTTCATTTTTTATTTCCACCACTGATGCCTATCCCTGAACTAGAGACAGAAATCCCAGTTAAAACAGTCAGCCGGCTGCCAAGAAAGGTATAAACATTTTGCTCCCTTTCCAAGCCTTTGCTAAAAGTGCTTTTTTAAATCACCCAAGCAGATGGCATACATGCCTTTTTCACTGACAGTGAAACATATGGTGCCTTATAAAAGGTGCTTTAGGAAGAAATCACAATCACCTAAAGAGATTAAGATGCCACAAACTCCTTTCATTTTAGCTATCAGATTACATTTATTTATGAGACTATAAAATGAAGGCAAATCCAGGTATGTTCCAAGCTTGTTTTCCCTGCTCTGGAGAATAGGGCCCAAACCGATGGATTCAAGTTACAAGAAAGGAGATTCTGACTACACATCAGGAAGAACTTTCTGACAGTAAGGACTGTTCATCATTCAGGAGGTTGTGGACTCTCCTTTCTTGGAAGTTTTAAAGCAGAGGCTGGATGGCCGTCTGTCCTGGATGCTTTAGCTGAGATCCCTGCATTGCAGGGGGCTGGACTAGATCAAACATGTCCAACGCGGCGACTGCGATCAACCGGTCGATCGCAGGATGGATTTTGGTTGACCACACAACCAAGGCCGCCCTCGCCCATGGCATAGCTGTCAACATTTCCCTTTTTTTAAGGGAAATTCCCTTATTCCGAATAGGATTCTTTGCAAGAAAAGGGAAAAGTTGACAGCTATGGCCCATGGCCACTGGGGCCCCTCATCGCGTATTCGGCCGCGGCCAGAGCCCCTCCGCAGGCGGCATGGCTGGTCGAGGCTCCGCTTAGCTGGGCTGCAGCAAGCGCTCTGGCTGGCGCCACCATAAGCCCCCCCCCCCCCCGTAAAGGGGAAATTGGGCATTTCGGCGTGTGTTGGCTTCCCGCGTGCGCCAAGGGCCCTGGGAGGGGACTGATGTGGGGGTAATAATTTGTTATTATTTTTATCGTCATCATCATAATTTATTATTTATACCCCGCCCATCTGGCTGGGTTTCCCCAGCCAGATCTAATATGTTTAAGTTGAAGAATGACAACGGGAGAGTGTGGCTGATCCCTGCCAGTTTTTGATACTGGATAGTAGATCACAGCCTACTTGAAGTTGGACATGCCTGGACCAGATGATTCCTGATCCCTTCCAACTCCGCGGTTCTGTGATTCTATCATTCTAAAACAAAATTACCAGTCCCCTTGTCTTACTATACACTACAGGAAGAATGTAATTTTCTTCAGCAGCACTGAATACATAATCAGTTTTATTATTATAACCTATTAGGATTACAGGAGATGTTTCTTGAAATCATTTCACAGGGTGGGGAGTGAAGGAATATCACATAGAGACTGTTCCATTTTGCCTCATACAAATGACTTCACTTGCTGCAGATCTAAACACTCCATCATTTTGTGGGGCAGAGGGAGGAAATGTTGTCACAATGACAAGACCTGTTTATTCTTTGCCATCCTTTGGCAGAACATAAACATAACCAATGCTGTCAAAAATGGACCAAAGTACATGTAAATCACAGCTATATGTGCCAAGAAGCAAATTTGTTTTTGCAGACTGGGAATGGGACCTAAATTTACTACTAGCCAGAAAAAAGTGTGGGGAGAGAGAGAGAGAGAGAGAGAGAGAGAGAGAGAGAGAGAGAGAGAAATGGGGGTGTCCAAATGCCAGCGTAAGGGCTCAGTTTGGCTCCTGGGTGCTCCTTGTCTTTCCCACCCACCAACGGAGCCCTGGATTCAGAGAATCCTCCATATATTTTTTATAAACCTCAGTAGCATTTTCTGTGAGGCATGGATTATCATCAGACAACATGGCACCTTAGTACTGATTCTGTGGCCTCTGTGACCTCGAGGCACAAATTGCAACTGGTGACCATTAAATCATTCTGTTCCTTTCTCAAAGGGGAGGTGATTCAATGGGCAAAGGTTGGGAGGTGAGTCAAAGTCCCCCAAATAGGTGCTGCTATTGGCACCTGCCCTAGTGTTTTGGGCTCCTCCATTCCAGAGAAACTGGCATGGTGCTGGGAGGCCAGAAAGCATCTAAATCAGTGGCTCCCAAACTTTTTCAGGGCACTGCCCCCTCAGTTCCATAAACTCATCCTCAGAGCCCCCTACCCTATGCAAAGACATTATTCAGAATAGCAGTTTGCACACAACACTCAGGTAAACGACAACACAATAAAATTCAAATCAGTAACAATTAATTTCAAACTCAAAATCTGTTAGATAGTGGGTAGACATAGCAGACAACACAGCAATTTCTCCAAAGCAGCTCTTTATTTGTAAGCTGGAACAGAACGGAACAGCAAACAGCTCAGCCGGCCTGCTTTTATAGGCGGCCGGCTGTCAACATTGTAGCAACAACAACCCAGGGTTTTCCGCCTAAAATAACTGACGTGGACCTGAGTGAAAACTGCATACACGATACTCCTGGTGGCCAGGGTGAGAACTTCAATACATAACAAAATCCAATTAAAGCTATTTAGTTTAATTCAAAAACACTGATGAACTGTGGACATAGTGTATATTGATTTCAGTAAGGCTTTTGACAAAGTCCCCATGATATTCTCGTGAGGAAGCTGTTAATCAGATTCAAGATGACCTTAAAAAAATGGAGAACTGAGCCAAAACTAACAAAATGAATTCCATTGGTGCAAATGTAAGGTTCTACACTTAGGCAGGAAGAACCAGCTGCGTAAATATAAGATGGGGGACACCTGACTTGCCAGTAGTACCTGTGAAAAGGACATAGGGGTCTTAGTGGACCACAAGCTTAACATGAGTCCACAGTGTGATGCAGCAGCAAACAAGCAAATGCTATTTTAGGCTGCATCCACATAATTTTAGTGTCCAGGTCAAGGGAAGTAATAGTCCCACTCTATTCCGCCTTGGTCAGACCACACCTGAAATCCTGTGTCCTTTTCTGGGAACCACAATTTAAGAAGGATATTGACAAGCTGGAACGTATGCAGAGGAGGGAGACCAAGATGATCAAGGGTCTGGAAACTAAGCCTGATGAGGAACGGTTGAGGGAGCTGGGTATGTTTAGTCTGGAAAAAAGGAGACTGAGAGGAGATACAATAGCCAACTTCAGATATCTGAAGGGCTGCCACATGGAAGTGGGAACAAGTTTGTCTTCTCCTGCTCTGGGCGGGTAGGACTTAAAACAATGGCTTCAAGTTACAAAAAAGGAAATTCTGACTAAACATTTGGAAGAACTTTCTGGCAGTAAGAGCTGTTCAATAGTGGAACAGTTTCCCTCAGGAGATGGTCTACTCTCCTTCTGTGAATGGTCATCTGTCAGAGATGCTTTAGCTGAGATTCCTTCAATGCAGGGGGTTGGACTAGATGTCCCTTGGGGTCCCTTCCAATGCTACAATTCTATGATTCTATACAATATGTTGTTTTCAACATGAAGTTCCTGAATCAATGTAATAATTTAGAATGGGTGTTTTATTAACAAGGAAACACACACACACACACACACACACACACACACAAACCCATAACATCCACCAACTGAACTGAACCATCTCTGAACAAGCAAATTGACAGGCTTGCTCTTAAGATCCTATTCATCTTAAAGAGACCACATATGTCATCATCATAGTATGAGTCTGTATGTAAAGGTGGCTGCACAACAGGAGGGACTTTTGTTGCCCCAGAGGGCAAGATTTGAACCAACGTGGTTATCACAAGGTAGCTGCATTTTTGCATTGTTTCAATCACCTTTAACTTTTTTAGATTGCTTTGGTCTGATCCTGCAGGGCTCCTTTTCCATTCCTACCAGAGACCCCCTTGGCTGTGACTCTGGGAAGACCTGCTCCCTGCCTTGCAGGCCTTTCCCCCCTGGCCTGGGGAGGATGGGGCCCTGACTGACTCCAGCTAGAAAAGCTGAGGCTGCTGAGCAGAACCTTGGGTTGTCTAGGGGTTTCTTCCTGGGGAGGTCATGTTGCTGCTGTTTTTGATATTAATTTTTTGTATCTTTATTTTAGATCTTATTATGATTTATGCAGAAATTGTTCAATTTGGTTGTGTACTTTTTGATTTTTTATTCATTGTTTGCAGTTGTGTATTTTTTAATGTTGTAAGCCACCTTGAGCATAGTTTGAACTATGAAAGCTGGCATACAAATAAAATTTGTATGCCAGCGGTGAATTTTGATGGCGGTGAAGGCTGCTAAGAAGTCATACTTCTCGGCCTCCATTGCATCCGCTAGCTCTCGCCCAGCGCAATTATTTAGTATAATCAGGTCTTTAACGTCCCTTGAGGGACAGCCAAATTTAAATAACAAATTGACACATGGCTGTGAGGCATTTGCGAGCTTTTTTGCGGAGAAGGTCTTGTCGCTCCGCCATGACCTCCCTGCCAATTTGGATACAATAAAGGAACTGGAGGCCCCTCGACTGTCCTCGGGTCCAGTATTGGACCACTTTGACCGGATATCCCCAGCCGATGTGGACAGACTCCTCCGAGCTGGAAAGCCCACCACCTGTCCTCTCGACCCGTGCCCGTCTTGGCTGATTAGAGCGTGTCCAGACAAGGTGCGGGCCCTCCTGGGGGATATCATCAATTTGTCCCTTGGCACGGGGACATTCCCAGGGGAACTGAAGGAGGCAGTGGTGCGCCCGCTCTTAAAGAAAACATCATTAGATCCTTTAGATCTATCCAATTACCGCCCGGTTTCGAATCTTCCATTCCTGGGTAAGGTGATTGAGAGAGCGGTTGCTGAACAGCTTGGTGGGTTTCTGGATGAAACATCGGCTCTGGATCCATTCCAGTCCGGCTTCTGCGCTGGTCATGGGACCGAGACGGCTCTGGTCGCCCTAACAGATGACCTTCGTAGACAGCTGGATCGAGGCGGGTCAGGGCTGCTGATTCTTCTAGATCTATCAGCAGCTTTCGACATGGTCGATCACGAACTTCTGGACCACCGCCTTGCCGACGTGGGGATCCAGGGCACAGTCCTTCAATGGCTGTGCTCGTTTCTCTCTGGTCGGGGACAGAGGGTGGCGCTTGGGGGGGAATTGTCATCGCGCCACTCCTTGGTGTGTGGAGTACCTCAGGGTGCGATACTCTCCCCGATGCTTTTCAACATCTTTATGCGCCCCCTCGCCCAGCTTGTTCGGAGTTTTGGGCTGGGTTGTCATCAGTATGCCGATGACACCCAACTCTATCTGTTGATGGATGGCCATCCTGACTCGGCCCCAGACACACTGACCAGATGTTTGGAAGCTGTGGCTGGATGGTTACGTGGGAGCCGGTTGAAGCTAAATCCTTCGAAGACAGAGGTCCTGTGGCTGGGACGGGGCGATATGGGATTGGGGGGGCAACTCCCATCTCTTGCGGGGGCGCAATTAGTGCCAGCACCGTCCGTTAAGAGTTTGGGTGTAATCTTCGACACCTCCCTTTCCATGGAGGCGCAGATTGCAGCTATAACAAAGGCGGCATTTTTCCATCTCCGCCAAGCTAAGCAGTTGGCTCCTTACCTCTCTCGCCCTGACCTAGCCACTGTGATCCATGCGACGGTCACCTCCAGACTGGATTATTGTAACTCGCTCTACGTGGGGCTGCCCTTGAGACTGACCCAGAAACTCCAGCGGGTGCAGAATGCTGCAGCGAGACTCCTTACAAGGTCTTCGCTGCGAGATCACATTCACCCGGTGCTATACCAGCTGCACTGGCTCCCGGTGGAGTACAGGATCAGGTTTAAGGTGCTGGTTTTAACCTTTAAAGCCCTATATGGCCTAGGACCCTCGTACCTACGGGACCGCCTCTCCTGGTATGCCCCACAGAGAAACCTACGGTCTTCAAATAAAAACATCTTGAAGGTCCCAGGCCACAGAGAGGTTAGGCTGGCCTCAACTAGAGCCAGGGCTTTTTCGGCTGTGGCTCCGATCTGGTGGAACACTCTGTCACAAGAGACCAGGGCCCTGTGGGACTTGACATCCTTCCGCAGGGCCTGCAAGACAGAGCTGTTCCACCAGGCCTTTGGCCAGGGCACAGCCTGACTCCCTCCCCCGGCAATCTTCGCAGACCTCTGGCCCAATGGTTGCTAGTGGCTTGAATTAATTAATTTTTATAATGAATGATTTTAGAATGTTGTTTATGTTGTACTTTTGTACTGTTTTATTGTTGTTAGCCGCCCTGAGCCCGGCTTCGGCTGGGGAGGGCGGGATATAAATAAAATTTATTATTATTATTATTATTAATTATGTGAGCATTGCTACGCTGGTTCTCTCTTTTCCAAGTCTCTTCTCCTTCCACCTTGTGGTTTTAGGTGGCTGAGCTTGCAGTCAAGGGCCAGTTTGAGTTCTTTCTGTGCAATGCCCAGGCTGTTTTAGAAGAGGCATCACAGTTCAGGGTAAACCACATGTTTTTCATGCAAAGGGCCCTGTATTCAATCCCTGGCACCTACAAATAAATAGGGGGGGGGAGAAATCTTCAGATGGGGGGACTGTGACAGACACCCCCCTCCAGCCTGTGGGACTATGAAGAGCCACTGTCTGTGCAGACAGAGCTGAACTAGATGGACCCAACCATCCGACAAAGCAGGAGGGCAAGTATCATTTGTTCACAGAGAAGACAAAAAGGATGTGCTAAAATGTATCCAGAAAGAAAAAATAGCACATTGCCACTGTTCTCAAACATTTATCATGTGAGATATAAATAAAACAGAAGAAAAACACTGCCTTTGCACGAAACACATCTGATTTCATCAGTGCCAAATTTGCCAGACAGTTCAGCCACATCATAAGCATGCTAATTCCAAGTCCTTGCGAATCCCGGACAGCTCTCAGATCAGCTAAGCCGCCTTATCGCAGTTGCACAGGGGGACCAGTGTGCACCAGATTTTAATTGCATTGTGCGGTGGACGAAAAAGGATATTCAAGATTACCGGGCACTTTGTATACAGAACACTCTGAACATTTGCCCATTTGAACTGGCAGCCTGGACAAGGCCCTTCTGGGACAATTCACATTTTAAGATGCATGTGACACAATTCACGACTCAAGGGGCAGGGTGGGTGGTTATGATGCCCACCCTTCCTCCCCAGATTCATTTTTAAAAGATACTGTTGTATATGCAGGTGGGTGGGAGTTCGAAAAACCCAACAGCTGCAACAACTGCACATGTCAGTTTTTAAAGACAGGCCAAAGAAAATAAGTAGAATATGGGCAACTACTGACAGATGGGACCAGATCTGACTCCCCAAGAAGGTGGGAGCCCTGAAGCTGGATCAGGCCAGTGGCTCATGTAGCCCAGCCGCCTGTTCCCAGAGTGGCCAACCAGAAGCCTCTGGGATGCTCACAAGCAGGACCCGGGCACCAGTGCCCTCTCCTCACCTGGAATTTAAAGGCATATGGCCACTGTTACCGGAGGCATCACAACCACCTTCACCAGCAGCCATTTACAACTTTACCCTCCATGAATTTGCTAAATTTTCTTTTAAAAGCATCCCAGTTGGGGGCCATCACTACACCTTGTGGTAGCAAATTCCAGAATTTAACTCTGCAATGTGTGAAGAAGCCCTTTCGCTTGTTTGTCCTGAGTCTTCCAATGTTCAGCTGCATTGGATGCCCCCAAGTTCCATTCCTGTGAGGAAGAAGAAAACTCTCTCTTCACTTTCTCCACGTGTTTTACACACCTCCAGCACAGCCCCTCTGACTCACCATTTCTCTCTACGAGTGTTTCTCCAACTTGGGTCCCTTGCTGTTGTTGGACTATAACTCCCATTATCCCTGACCACTGGCCCTGCTGTCTAGCAGTGATGGAAGTTGTAGTCCAACAACAGCAGAGGACCCAAGTTGGAGAAACACCGCGTGACTTAAAAGACCCAAATGTTGTGTGTAAACTTTCCTTATACTGTACGGGATTAACGGAACCAGGAATATAGGAGATGCTGCAGGAACAGGTGACAACAAGAACAGTTTAGAAGGTGTCCACCTAAAGGAAGGGAGACTGAGCTGCGGCTGTCAAGATGCTGCTGTGCTACAACTCCCACCAGGCCTAGCTAGCATTGCCAATGGAATGGATTTATGGGAATTGTACTTCAGCAGCATCTGGAGAACCACAACTTCACTACACCTCATCAAAAGCAATGTGTTTTTTTTTAAATAAAATTTTTATTGGTTTTACAGATTTTTTAAACACAAACAAACACATAAAAAGACATACAAACACGTATAATTTCATAACATTTTTTCATAAACTTCTTTTCCGGGACTCCCCCATACCCCCCCTTTCTGCATCCCAATGTCCAAAGTATTTTTTAGCAACTTCTAAATATACCTTTCCAACCTCTGTCATCTTAATCTTTTCTATAATCTTATCTCTGAACACTGTATCCCTTTCTTCCTGAAAACCTCAACATTCTAACATTCATCAAGTTTATAATAGTCCTTAAGATAACTTTTAAATTTTCTCCATTCTTCTTCCGCCGTCTCTTTTCCCTGATCACGGATTCTGCTTGTCATCTCAGCCAATGTCATATAGTCCATCACTTTCATCTGCCATTCTTCCAGAGTGGGTAGATCTTGTGTCTTCCAATACTTTGCGATGAGTATTCTTGCTGCTGTTGTAGCATACATAAAGAAAGTTCTGTCCTTCTTTGACACCAATTGGCCGACAATGCCCAAGAGAAAGGCCTCTGGTTTTTTAAGGAAAGTACATTTAAGTACCTTTTTCATTTCATTATATATCATTTCCCAGAAAGCCTTAATCTTCGGGCATGTCCACCAAAGGTGATAAAAAGTACCTTCAGTCTCTTTACATTTCCAGCACTTGTTATCAGGCAAATGGTAGATCTTTGCTAGCTTGACTGGGGTCATGTACCACCTGTAAGTCATTTTCATAATGTTTTCCTTTAAGGCATTACATGCCGTGAATTTAATACCGGTGTTCCACAACCACTCCCAGTCAGCAGACATAATGTTATGACCAATGTCCTGTGCCCACTTAATCATAGCCGATTTAACTGTTTCATCTTGTGTATTCCATTTCAGCAGCAAGTTATACATTCTTGATAAATTCTTAGTATTGGGTTCTAACAATTCAGTCTCTAATTTTGATTTTTCCACCTGAAAGCCAATTTTCCTATCCTGTTTGAAAAACTCCATTATTTGATGATATTGAAACCAATTTTGTACTTTATGTTTCATTTTCTCATGACTTTGTAATTTCAGTTTATCTCCCTCTTGTTCCAAGATTTCCCAATACTTCGGCCATCCGACCTCCATATTGAGTTTCTTCACTGCCTTAGCCTCCACAGGAGACACCCTTCTAGGGGTTTTGTTTTCCAGCAGATCTTTATATCTTATCCAAACATTAAACAATGCTTTTCTAACAATATGGTTTTTAAAGGCCCTATGCAGCTTAATTTTGTCATACCATAAATATGCGTGCCAACCAAATGCATTATTAAAACCTTCCAAATCCAAAATGTCTGTGTTCTCGAGGAGCATCCACTCTTTCAGCCAGCAAAACGCTGCTGCTTCATAGTACAATTTTAAGTCCGGCAGGGCAAATCCCCCTCTTTCTTTAGCATCTATCAATATTTTAAATTTAATTCTGGGCTTTTCATCAAAAGCAATGTTTCTCGTTCCAACTATTGCTGTTTAGCCCTGATATATTTGCCTACAACAGTAACACAATACCACTAAGAATCTAAGACTGTCTCTGCTGGATCACAGAGGCTTACCAAATTTTTGTGAATTTTTGGGTGCTGTGAACAAAACTATTACCCAGCTGTGGACTCTGCAGGGTCCTTTTCCTTATAGACCAACATGTTTACCCTTGTGTGTATTTTCACAACAGTTTAAAATTGCACAAAAGATTGATTCACCACTGCTGTGTCTGAAAGAGATTGCCAGTTTTATCACAGGCCCATCAGGTCACAATCCATGCAAGGATACCCTGCATTATGATAATTAAATCAATAATTTAGCCTCTTATTTCTCAAGGCAGTGTGATAAATGAGTTTGTAGCTACAGCCACAGATGGAATATTAATTAATGCAATGCCTTCAGGGTAAGTGTGCTTCTGTGTCATACAAGACACTTTATGAACTATTCTCATCTCAGGTATTGCACACATACACAAGACACCCAAAAGAAAATTGGGAAGGAACCATAAGACACCATGGTAGCTCTCCAAAACTCCAAGGTGGCTATCACCTATGGAAGTGAAAGCTTTGAAAAAACTCAACACGGAGGCTAAATGGCCAAAATATTGGGAAATTTTAGAACAGGAAGGTGACAAATTGAAATTGCAGAGTTATGACAAACTTAAAGAGAAGGTGTGAGACTGGTTACATTACTTTCAAATAAGAGAAGCTTACAATCTGGATAAAAAGATTGGTTTTCAGGTGGAAAAATCAAAGTTAGAAACAGAATTGTTAGAACCCAATGCTAAGATACTTTCAAGAATGTACAATTTGCTGTTGAAATGGAATACTGAGGAAGAAACGGTAAAATCTGCAATGATCAAATGGGCACAAGATATAGGACATAACATCATGTTTGCTGACTGGGAGAAGTTATGGACCACCGGAATTAAATTTACGGCATGTAATGCCTTAAGAGAGAATATTATGAAAATGATGTATAGGTGGTACATGACCCCAGTCAAGCTTTCAAAAATATATCACTTGCCCGATAACAAATGTTGGAAATGTAAAGAAATTGAAGGTTCATTCTTTCACCTTTGGTGGACGTGCCCAAGGATTAAGGCTTTCTGGGAAATGATATATAATGAAATGAAAAAGGTATTTAAATATACTTTCCTCAAGAGACCAGAGGCTTTCCTCCTGGGCATTGTTGGCCAATTGGTGTTAAAGAAGGATAGAATTTTCTTTATGTACGCTACAGCAGCAGCAAGAATTCTCATCGCAAAGCATTGGAAGACACAAGACCTACCCACCTTGGAAGAATGGCAGATGCAACTAATAGACTATATGGAGATGGCAGAAATGACTGGCAGAATCCGAGACCAGGGAGAAGAGTCGGTGGAAGAAGATTGGAGGAAATTTAAAATGTATTTGCAGAAATATTGTAAAATTTTTGAATGTTGATGACATTGAAATGAATTGAAGGGGCTCTAGCAACAAGGTAAAAAGTATAAGGGGACTAATAATAGATAAACTAATAGATCAGGAATTTGCTGAACTAAATTTAAAAGGGATACAATAATGGGAGACGTGAGGAAGTCAGGAAAATAAGACAATTTAAAGTGGAGAGATTAAGAAAGAGAGAAATTTTGTTTTTCTTCTATATGTGTTTTTTCTTCTTTTTGTGTTTAATGTTTGTATTTTTGTATTTTGTACTTTTGTGTTTTTGTATTTTGTATTTGTTCTGCATTTGCCTTTTGTGTTTTTTAAACTTTTCTATTGTTAAAATCTAATGAAATATTATAAAAAAGACACCATGGTAGCTCTCACCTCTTGAGGCAATGAGTGTGAAAAAGCTAAATATGAGTAAACATTGGGCCACCTATGAACAAATAGTGAAGGAGATGGATAACTAATGGAAATTAAAACCAAATGAGGAAGCTAAAGTTTTTATGAATGATTGGTTGCATTATCGTCCAATTAACAAAATGTTGAAAGATGATAAAAAGAAAAGTGGATTTGGATATACAAAATCAAAATTCAAATTAGAATTGTTAAATAACAAAGTTAAAATATTATCCAAAATGTATAAATTATTACCTGAATTGCATTTGAAAGATGAAAAAGTTAAATCAGTCATGATACACTGAGCTAAAGATTTTGGTCATAATATACAATTAGAAGATTGGGAAAAATTATGGAAAGATGGGATACTGGCTGACTGACCGAACCCAAAGGGTGCTCATCAATGGTTCCTCTTCATCCTGGGGAAGAGTGACTAGTGGGGTGCCACAGGGTTCTGTCTTGGGCCCGGTCTTATTCAACATCTTTATCAACGACTTGGATGATGGACTCAAGGGCATCCTGATCAAATTTGCAGATGACACCAAACTGGGAGGGGTGGCTAACACCCCAGAGGACAGGATCACACTTCAAAACGACCTTGACAGATTAGAGAACTGGGCCAAAACAAACAAGATGAATTTCAACAGGGAGAAATGTAAAGTATTGCACTTGGGCAAAAAAAATGAGAGGCACAAATACAAGATGGGGGACACCTGGCTTGAGAGCAGTACATGTGAAAAGGATCTAGGAGTCTTGGTTGACCACAAACTTGACATGAGCCAACAGTGTGACGCGGCAGCTAAAAAAGCCAATGCAATTCTGGGCTGCATCAATAGGAGTATAGCATCTAGATCAAGGGAAGTAATAGTGCCACTGTATTCTGCTCTGGTCAGACCTCACCTGGAGTACTGTGTCCAATTCTGGGCACCACAATTCAAGAAGGACACTGACAAACTGGAACGTGTCCAGAGGAGGGCAACCAAAATGGTCAAAGGCCTGGAAACGATGCCTTATGAGGAACGGCTAAGGGAGCTGGGCATGTTTAGCCTGCAGAAGAGGAGGTTAAGGGGTGATATGATAGCCATGTTCAAATATATAAAAGGATGTCACATAGAGGAGGGAGAAAGGTTGTTTTCTGCTGCTCCAGGGAAGCGGACACGGAGCAATGGATCCAAACTACAAGAAAGAAGATTCCACCTAAACATTAGGAAGAACTTCCTGACAGTAAGAGCTGTTCGACAGTGGAATTTGCTGCCAAGGAGTGTGGTGGAGTCTCCTACTTTGGAGGTCTTTAAGCAGAGGCTTGACAACCATATGTCAGGAGTGCTCTGATGGTGTTTCCTGCTTGGCAGGGGGTTGGACTCGATGGCCCTTGTGGCCTCTTCCAACTCTATGATTCTATGATTCTATGATTTTCACTGCCTGCAGTGTTTTAAAGGGAAATATAATCAAAATGATGTACAGATGGTATATAACACCAGTGAAATTAGCTAAAATGTACAAAACAAATAACAAATGCTATAAGGAAAAAGAAGGTACTTTTTACCATATGTGGTGGGAATGTAAGAAAGCAAAGGACTTCTGGGAAATGATTTATAATGAGATTTTTAAACTGTTGAAAAATACATTTGCAAAAAACCCAGTAGCCCTTTTACTTGGTATAGTAGGTGCAGAGATATACAAGCATTATATATAAAAAAATTGTTTTTATATGTGACAACTGTAGCAAGAATACTATTAGCCCAGCGATGGAAGCAAGAAGAACTACCAACAAAAGAAGAGTGGCAGATGAAACTGATGGATTATGCCGAGTTGGTGAAATTAACTAGGAAAATTCGGAACCAGCAAGACCAGACTTTCCTGAAAGATTAGAAGAAATTTATGATATATTTGAAAGACAATTGTAATCAATTGACATCACTTGTAGGGTTGCAAGAAGTTTTGTAAGGAGAACTATATTAATTATTGTGAAAATGGACTAAGAAGGAGTTTATTGAGGATTTGGATTTTATAGCAATAACTATTAAAATAAAATGCAAAATCAGAAAGAAAGCTAGGAAGCCATTAGTCGAGGTTGATGGAAGTCCTAGGCTGCGATAGCCAAAGGTTTGTTATACTGTATAAGATAGGATGTTATGTTTGGAAAACATGTGTAAAAACCAATAAAAAATATTTTAAAAAGAAAAAATTGGGAAGGAACAATGCAGATTGCACAACAATTCTAGCAACATTTGACAGGAGGTGGTGGGAGAAGAAAATAGAGGAGCAAAAACTACTCAGAAACGGCTCACTGGTAGCTTGCCAGTGCTGAAAATTGTTCCTTGAATTTTCGGTAACGGCTTATAGAAAAGGGCAGATCCACACTTAAAGGACATACAAAACCCATTTAAAGCACAGGACTTCCCACCAAGAATTGTGGGAACTGTAGCTTGTTAAGGGTGCTAAGGATGGCAGAGAGGAGACTACACTTCCTGTGTAGCCCTCCCAAAAACCTCTGAAGGGATCCTGGTTGGGCAAGGCTGGTATAGAAGATGGGAGACTAGAAGAAGCAATTTTAATTCACCCCTCCAGATGATTCCCCCACTTTGGATGAAGAAGTGAGCAGGCAGGAGTCATCCTGTGTCCCCAAAACATTGGGAGAAATGCAGTGCAGAAACACAGCACCACACTCTGCATTTGGCTTCATTTCACATGAACCTAACAGTCAGCATCAGAAGCTGTTCCTGAGGGTCACTCCTGGACAAATCACCAGGCCTGCTTTGACATTTCAGCAGAGTGAGGGGGGGGAATGAAAAATAAAGTCCCATATTTAAATGCAGCGTATAATAGATGAGCTTTTGCTTCCCCAGACCATTTGAGATTAAAAATCCATGACATTAAGAACTTTAACTGCAGGTGGTTGGGAGGAAATTATTTTTATTCAGCTCTTTGCAAAAAAAAAAAAAAGGCTTATCGTCTGAGGATGAGGATTTATGGGAGAACTGGTCCCTAGTGATATCAAGCAAACAGAGCACTGGCAGATACTAAATCCTGCTGTATAAATAATCTGCCTAAACCCGAGTCTCTGAAATCCAACAGTGGAGGAACAATGTCTCCATCCCTGGTGCTCTATATGAAATAGTTTGATGAAGGACAGAGTCATGTGAGACACACACAAAGGAAGGGGGACTCTTGCAAGTGGGGGGGGGGACACAAAGCCTGCAGAATCCTGGTCTGTCCAGGCACACAGAGAGAGTTGCACACTTGTAGCCAATATAGCAAACTGCCACAACCAGAAGATACTGGACATTTGCTCATGGGCAGACTGAGGCATTTTGTTGCCTGTCGCAAAGGACAAGATGGTGACCCCACTCCACATCCAGAAACTGACTTGGCTGGCAGCTGAATGTGACTTCTACGCTGGCAATGGCTGGCACAGCACCTCCCCCACCATAGCAGAGCAGACAAGTCTAGGAGCAGCCAGGCTTCGGGGTTTCAGGAAGAGATCCAAGAGGTTGCTGCCACACCCTGGCACCTGCCGCCTGAAGCAGCTGTCTCACTCGGCCTAATGGGCCAGACCACTACTTTCAGCTGATGAGAAAAGAAAAACCTGGTCTGCACTGCACTCAGGATCTGCTAAAGCTGTAATACAGTTGCACACTCCCTCCCTCCCTCTCCCCGCCCCAAGCTGGGCCAAGAATTTCTTGGACACAATTACACTCACAGAGTGTTCACACGGTCCAGTTCTTCACAAACTATTTACCATCTAAAGTGCTCCATACTTCAGTCCTAAATATCTCAGGAAACCTCTCTCCTCACCTCCCAGCATTATTGTTTATTTGTAAAACTAGTTATATACCACTATTCATTTTTTTAAAACTGAGCAGAGGTTGACAACAATTGTACATAAAATGATACCAGCCCCAGATTTAGGGTGGTGAGGTCAGCTCCCCCGCGCAGGGTGCCAAGGCGACGGGGCAGAAAATGGAGAGGATCCATTTGGGGGCGCCAAATTTTGGCCTTGCTCAGGGTGCCATATTACCAAAGATTACCAAAGTCTGCCCTGACCATACAATAAAAACCATATTAAAAAGATAAAATCAGAAATCAGCCCACTATTGTGGCAAGATGTATTCTTAATTGCTCGCATAAGCCTAATGGAACAGAAAAGTTTTCAGCAGGCATTTAGAAATTGGCACAGGTCTTGCTGATCTCTCTTGTCAAGAGTATCGCCAACCTGGGGAACAATCAGTGACATTCCTGCAGCAGATTTCAGGGATGGAGCTGCAATTCAAGAGTTCAGGAGGTCCCTGGACCTATGTTGCTCTGGACTTTGTAAATTAATACAAGGACCTAGAACCTGGCACACTGTCACCTTAATTTTCCTGCACCGCCACGGTCACTTTCCTGCCACACCCTTGCAGGTCGGGCAGTTGTCCTCAAAGGCACCCCCTGTCACCTCGTGTCTACAAGGACCAACCCAGCTCCCCAGGGCTTGTGATTGTGCTCACAGGCCAGGTTCCAGGTGTTGCTACTATTACTGTATTATAAAAATCCCTTAACCACCTGGGAAGAGTTTACTTGTGAGAAAGCCTTCCACTTGACCCCTTTGATCTGCAGGTCTCTTACAGGTGTGCCACATAATACTCATTCTGCGCTTGTAAAAGGAGAAGATATTTTAACATGGGGCACCTACACTTGGGAACTCTCTGCCTATTGACATCAGGCAGGGGCATTCACTGTACTCTTTACAGCCTAAGCAAAAAGCATTTTTGTTTAGACATGTAGAATGTTGCCATGTGTTTTAAATGGCTTTTAGCTCATCAATTTTATTTATTTTCCGAATGTTTTAAATAGCTGTTTTTAACGGCTTTTATTGATAATTTTAGCGTTTTGTTCTTTTTGTAAACTGCTTTGTGTTGGTTTGTTTTTACAAACAAGCAGTATATCTATTTTATGAACTAAAATTTAAAAATGCAAGCTGTAAGGCTGGAGCTCCCAACGTGAGCTGGTCTCCCTCTGAGGGGATCCCTGCCATACTGAGCTCAGAAGCAGCAGCAGGAAAAAGCTCTCCTCACTTTAATGGGAGCAACACCTCATTCACTCAGGTCCATTTACTTCTATGCAAACTAAATGCACACAGCCTCGTCTTCTGCGCCAAAATGCAGCTCAAGCAAGGCTATCCTTTCCCAGGGGTCCATTAATCTTAATAGCTTTTTTGGGTTGAAATCATTACTTCTAATTAGATCAACTGTTAGCGGATGGTTCCAGTTATACCAAACAGGGAACAACTGAGACACATGGTTCCAAGAGAGATTCTGTACTGAGAAAGATTTACTGTAATCCCAGAGCTAAAAACCACCTCCGTGTAAGCATATACAAAAAAAGGGCATTCAGGGAAGTCACTGGACATCACTTGAATTTCATTTCATTTTTTTAATGTCTTCCAACAGAGAGAGAGAGAGAGAGATTAGTTTCAGCTATACTAAGCTTGTTTTAATAATAATAATAATAATAATAATAATAATAATAATAATAATAATAATAATACAGATTTAAAATAAAATCTACAAGGCCCAGGACCTCAGGATCTTAAGGTCTCCCCATTCTAGCCTCTCCCCATTCTAGCTCTTGGAGAAATATGTACATTTGTATTTTGATACAGGTCATGTGCTGCATTTCTTTGTTTTAAGCTAACCAAACACCCTGAGACAGGATTGAGATTTTAGCTGTGAAATATTTCAAGCACCGAAATAAAATAAAAGCATTAATTACTTAGCTTTGCTTTATTGACCCATCTATAAATCTTTTCTGTTACTGGAGAATTTACAATCAGCAATGTTAACAGAATCCCTTTGCTTTCTATTTGCCATCCAATATAGCACAGTTCTGTTCCCTTGGACCATAAGACATCAAGTTGTTCTACATCATTAAATCCATGTCCCTAAGTTGACTGTCATGAAGTAGCAGAGGGGAAATAGTCTTAAACCTGCCCCATCTTATTGCCCCATTTATTATTGGTTGTTAGCCACCCTGAGCCCAGTCTTGGCTGGGGAGGGCGGGATATAAATAAATTTTTATTTTTATTTTTATTTTTATCTATACTCAAAACCTGTTTTCCCTTAAAGGTAGGATATAAGTCAATTTGGTACCTAGTCCACACTTCTTCAAATTTTGTAATGCTGTTCTTCAACAACAAAAAGTATATGTGTGAAAATAGCTTGCAAATGTGCATATTAGGCAAAATTGTGATAATATATGAAATGTGGATGAAGAAGTGTTCAAGCTGGAAAATGCGGAATCAGAATTCCGATTCCTCCATGCCTATTACCAGTGACACAATACTTTTAAATGTGTGTGCATGTGTTTAGCTTTTTGTTTTTCAAAGAAGTGGCCGAGGCATAAGAAAGAGACACAGTTATTTCCCAATTCTCTTTTGTGAGGAACTAATTCAAAAAACATATTTCCTAATGGAGACATTCTATGCAAACTGCTGTGCCCAGGGGTGATGCTGTCAACAGATGCCAAACTCTCTGAGCATTTCTTTGGACTTGTTTTTGTTAACCCTCCAAAGTGGAGAGTGAAAGGACAGAAGACCAGGACCTGCTATTTGCATCTTCCTAAACTGGCCCTGGCCACATGCGTCACTTGCGCACTCCATTTGTCATGGGCCTTGAGGAGCCATCATGGAGGGGCTGCTCGGATCAGGACAAAGGGTGGGGGGTGCCCAAAGAGGTGGCAGCTGAAAACTCTGGAGAGGAATGAGGATGACGACGCTTTAATATAATTTATATACCACCCTATGCCTGCAGGCCTCATAGGATAAAATCAGCCTATAAAACCACAAAGGACAGTTAAAATAAAACAACAACCCAATAACACACACACACACACACACACACACACACACGGCAAATAAAAAATAAAAAAATCTGGATGCAGCGGATTGGGGCAAGTCACATCAGGACACTGAAAAACATCAGACGGAGAAGCTACAGGCGAGGAGTCCAGTCCCAGGAAGGGACCCAGTGAGTGGTCACTCTGCCAACCCACACCAATGGTCTCGACATCCAGTCCCCTTGCACCCAGCCCACTTTCAGCCCCTTCACTGCCTTTTATGCAGCCGCAGCCTCTGCCTCCGTCAGCTTCTGCTGGCAAAGCCTCCAGCCACCCAGGAGCTTCCGTTGTCTGCTGGATCAGGCGACTGGCCCATCTGTCCAGGATCTTGTTCTCACAGTGGCCAATGGGAAACCCACAAACCAGACCTGAGCACAAGAGCATGCTCCCCTCCACTTTCCAGCAACTGGCCTTCAGAGCCATTTACTGCATCTGACTGTGGACTTAATCATACGGGTAGACCAGGCCACTTGAATGGGACAATTCTAAGCCCATTTACCATGCCATGGTGCCTGTGTCATGACTCTTGTGGTGATTCCTTGGCCTGGCTGGCCACAGAACCCTTTGCACTAGGAGGAGAGAGTCTCAAGGGCTCTGCCTGCCTCCGCAGGGGGAAGCCCCAATGCTTCTGAATACCAGTTGCTGGAAACTGCAGGAGGGCAGGGGGCGCTTCTGCTTCAATCCTGCTTGCTGGCTTCCCACAGGTTATCTGCTTGGCCACTGAGAGAACAGGATGTTGGACTAGATGGGTCATGGACCTGACCTGGCATGGTTCTTCTCATGTTCCCTCTTCGCTCTGCCTATGGTAGCAAATAACTGCATAAGCCAACCTTTCCGTCTTTCCCAGAAAAGCCCCGTTTGGCACACTTAAGCCACTTATGGATGCAAGCCTGTGATTAAAACAGGAAATAAATGGAGACCAAGAAGAAGGAATATTTGGATTCCATGCACATTCTGCCTCTGACCTAAAGGTTGCTGTAATAAAATGTCTGCCACTAGATATCAGGTGCTATTTAAAAACTAACAAATTGCCTGTCATTGTGATGGGAAATGTGGGCGGTTGGGGAGGGGGGGAGAAGTTATTGCATATTGTAAAGACTCCTTGGGGTGGAGAGCACAAGAAACCACCTCGTGCCGAGGGAGAACATCGGTCCATAGAGCTCAGTACTGTTTATGTTGAAGAGCAGCAGCTGTCCAGGGTCTCGGGCAGGATTCTCTCCCAGCCTGGGACCTTCTGCATGAAAAGCATAAAACCCCTCTTCTATCACAGAAGTCAAGGAGACATACATGGGAGCTTCTGGGTAATCTCCTGTTAGGTACTGACCAGATGCAGACCTGCTGAGCTTCAACAGGGATGCTCCATCACATGCCAGTAAGCCTTGGCCTGGGTCCTTGATATGTCAACCATTGCACAGCCAGTCTATCTCTGTCCCCTCCAGCAGTACTTCCCTGCACTGCCCATATTCTCTTCCAAAGCACACACATTTATCAACAGCAGTTAGCCATGAAAGCACCAGCTTGGGTAATCCTTCTCCCATCCTAGGTCATCCCTGCTGCTTCCAAGCTATACTGCCTCATGTCAAATAGGGAGGTGGGAAACCAATGCCTAAGGTTTCCTTTTGCTTACCTACATACAAAATGCTCTCTTAGATGATGCTCACCCTTCCCCCTCAGGCCACATGCCCACTGGAGTCCTCTTCACGTGCAAGTGAAAATCAAAGCAATCTTTAGGTATCAGAGGGTTGTCTCTAATGGAGTGTCTACACCCATGTAGACACATGTATGGAGAAGGACCATTTGGCTCAGGGACAGCATGCATGATTTGCCTGCAGAAGGTCCCAGATTCCATCCCTGGCTAGAAGAATCAGGTAGCTGGTGATGAGGAAAGAACCCCGAGATCCCCCTGGAGAGTCAGTGCCAGTCAGAGCAGACAGAGCTAGATAGACAAAAGGAAGTGGCCTGACTCCAAGTCAGGCTATGCTGTTACAATGAGACTTTCCCAAGGAAAAAAAAATCACCATTGATTTATTAATCACTTTCTGCACAATAGTCAAGGCAATGCACAATAAAAAGATCCAAGCTGAATTTGAGCTAAGTTTATGCCTGCACCCAGATCCAAGCTACACTGATGTCTTCATCTAGGAAGGGCTCTTCCTTGGAAAAGCCAGGCAGGGTTCAGATCCAGCACAACACACACTTCCCACAGGAATGCTTCTGGAGCTATTCCCATGAACAAGAGAGTCTAGAAGCAAGCCTGTCCCAAACATTTAATGCTAAGGTGGAAATTCCAAATGGCAAACATGATGCTGATGCTGAGATTTTGCCCCAAACTGAAAGCTGACTGTGGAATCCAAATTCAACCAGTAGACTTTATGCAATGGCTTGTCACTTTGAGATGAGAAACCAAGTTCATGACACAATTTCTCTTGCGGGATTCTCACACGGCGACAAGTCCCAGCCTGAGGCAAACCATTGAAAATTGGCACACAGTAAACAAGGTGGCATCAGAATCCTTTGGCCAGACACAGATTTTCAGACAACCAAGTTCCTTGTGCTTGCCACTTCACTTCATAGTGAGTGAGGAAAGTAAAGCAAATCCTGCAGAATTAATTCAAGCACACACACCCTGATTCCACAAAGGCAGCTTTTGCCTCAGTAGGTTAATCTTAAGTGTCACTGAATGGAAGTCCAAGCTAAGGGGTTGTCCTTCACCAGCCTCCTGGTCAGGTAACAGGATGTTTTTGAGTGGGACCCAAGCTCTGCTCCCTTCTGTGGTGGCTGCCCATGAGGTTTTTAAAATGATAGGTTCGCAAATAAGAGTTTTGTTTTGTTTTTAAGAAGGAGATTAGCAAAATGTTCAAGCAAAAGGGGAAAGGGAAAAGATGCAGCTGTAGCAAAAATCCATCACAAACACATTTTAGGGTGAACCCTGTTTTGATAGAGAGGTCATTTCTTGGAGTTAGGATGGAGAGATGGGTTTTCTCACAACTCAGTAAAACTAGAATTGAGTTACTTAATAGTTTGAGGTATGAAACCAGGAGACTGGAGGCACAGAGAACCACAAGGAAGAGGCAGTTGAGGAAGGGGCATCATGGCAAATCAGTGGTGTTGCTAAGGCTGAGCTTTGGAGCCCAGTCCCAAGTGTTCCCTGGTGGGCAATGCATTTGTGAGAAACTGATTTGGGCTGGAGATTTGGGTTCCTTTGTATGGTGCTAATTTGAGGGAATAAATTAGCAGAAGATGACTAAGGGGGGCAGGGAACAGGGAGAATTGATTTGATGTGGAGCAAGATCTGTTGGGAAATTAATTGGGGGTAAGATGCATTAAAGAGGAACTGATTTGGGGTGACCTGTGGTGGGGTGCAAATTAAATTTAAAAAATAATGGAGAGATTTGGGTGGGAAATTAGCTGGCTTGCCTTCTGTGACTTATAAATTCTAATTTTCATGCATGTGTGTGACAATGGGCTCATGCGCCAAATCTTCTAAGTACCTAGCAATGTTCCTGTGTCAGACACACCACTTAATACACCCCTGCAAAGAGTTACTTCCACCAGCTGTCCTAATTGTTCCAGTGTCTTGCAGTCTTATCGTCAGAGATTTAAGAGTATGAAGGTCTTTAAAAGAAGGAGCTAAGAAAACAAGCGCAGTAATTAATCAATGGGTCAACTAAAGTGCCTTAATTGCATGAAGCATTTCAAGCGCACACGCATATATAAACTTCCCATTAGGAAACTGCACACCATAAAATGAATTGTACAGTGCCCTCCAGAAATACAAGTCAAATTAAGATATTGCCACATTGCGTTACAATTAGAAAGTGTAAAGGCTGCAGGGACAAATGCTACAGAAAATATTACTGTTGCAACATGTGGGTGCTATTGAAAAACTATGTTTACTTGTTTTCTCTAACAGCTCCTAATCAAAATGAGAAGATATGGAATTTAGGAAGCTGCTTTCTATCATTTCAGACTGTTTCTCCACCTAGCCCAGTATTGCCTTCTCTGACTGGCAGCAGCTCCCCAGGGTCTCAGGCAGAGAAGAATCTTCCCTATGGCCCCTTCGGTTGAATGTTCCAGGGGCTAAGGGGAGCCAGGAAGTTCCTATTCCACGTCTTGCACAAGCAACACATTCACTAGGCAGTCTTAAGAGAAGGACATCTCCCTTTGCCCTCCACGCCAGGCCTGCAAAGAAGGGAGTTCGGACTTGGAGGGAGAGTTTGCCATTTTGGATGAAAAGAGGAACCTCCAATTTGTGCTAAAGACAAAGTAACTCAGTGAATCAGAGATCAAGAGGGAGGGAGAGAAAGGAAACAGGAAAGCACAAGTCTCAATCACACCTTGGTAAACCTTGATTTGATATTATGCATGAGCCTGCAGCCTGCTCGTTCTCCGGAGGAAATCAGGGCCTATTGGCCTGGACCACTTCACCCATCATGTGGGGAATCAGCATTTCTTCATATAAATATGTATTTTAATGTGCCTTAACCAAATAAGCATTCCCTAAGGCATACACACATATTTTGATACCAAAATATTGAATTTTACATTAAAGTTAAAAGCACATATTACAAATATGATAAATGGAACATCCCTGAAACCTTGCTGATGGCAAGCTCTGTTCCATCCTTTCTCCAGAAGCTATCATACCAGCTCACTCTCAGACCAGCTGGCCTAGGCTGCTCCCTGCGCAGCATGTGCAGACAGGGACTCTTACTTGAAAGTAAGAAAGTGATCCTTATACAGACAAGTTCTATCACAGCCTGCCAACCCAAGCCTAATTGTGACAGCACTGCTGGGCTCATGGTATGGCCACCAGAACAGGTTTGTAGATAGCCACTTGCCTAGTTGTAAAAATATACTGTAAAACAAGAAAATCTGTAATAAAAATACATCAGCCTTCAAAAAAGAAAAGAAAAAGAAAAAGGAATTACATATACATATGTGTGTGCATCTGGTGTGCGTTTTTTTTCTCCCTTTTCCTTTAAAGGTACAAAATGACTAACAATGTGGGGGGGGGGAGATTGGCTAGGTAACATTTAGTCTGGGCTACTAGGTTTTATAGATTTATTTGTGAGGCTGGATGCGGGTGGCGCTGTGGGTTAAACCACAGAGCCTAGGGCTTGCCGATCAGAAGGTTGGCAGTTCGAATCCCCACTACGGGGTGAGCTCCCATTGCTCGGTCCCTGCTCCTGCCAACCTAGCAGTTCGAAAGCACGTCAAAGTGCAAAGAGCTCCCGCTCCGGTGGAAAGGTAAACGCCGTTTCCTGCGCTGCTCTGGTTCGCCAGAAGCGGCTTAGTCCTGCTGGCCACATGACCCGGAAGCTGTACGCCGGCTCCCTTGGTCAATAAAGCAAGATGAGTGCCGCAACCCCAGAGTCAGCCACGACTGGACCTAACGGTCAGGGGTCCCTTTACCTTTACCTTTACCAGAGTATAGTTTGTGAAATATCTCGTACAAAATTCTCCCAATATACCGGTACATATTTTCGTATGCAATTTTTGGTATGCAATTCTGCCTAACACTAATATGTATGTTACATATGCATTTTGAGGCACGCTTTGCCTAACTCTATGCATTTTTGCACACATTACTTGGTGGAAGAACAGCACTGCAAAATTCGGAGAAGTGCAAATTTCAAACGATGGCTTTGTTTTGGTTCTTGTATCATTTTGCAAAGTATGAATCAAATAGTTCCACCTTTAAATGTGAACTGAATCACATTTCTCCCACACCCGTAGCCTCAGTAGCATGAAAGAGTACAGTAACCAGTTTACACACCACACCTCTTCCCAGCCAGCCCAGCAGTCAAGTCTGCTGAGCTGCTGCTTTAATTGCTGGTGGCCCATTGCATGAGGCTAGCAGTAGCCAACTTGGCACACACACACCCCAGCAGCTGTGCAACCACAGCTCCTATCAGCCGCAGCCTACATGGTGAAAGACGATGGGCGCTTCAGTCCAGCAACACCCAGAGGTCCACATTGCCCGCCCCATGAGGCTAAGCTAAGACAGCCCCCCAGCCCCAAGCTTGCATCCCAAGCCCCAAGAGCAAATCCACAACATCCTCACAGCAACATTATGAAAGGAGAAACCGAGCAAACCCTCCAATCGGAACTGCATGTAAAGCCCTTCACAAAACTGCAGCTAAGAATGGCATCCCAGGGGCAAACTATGTACCTCCCCCACAACACGGGAAAAACCTTAATCCATGTTACAATTTACCCCCATTCCATTTTTATTTATTTTTATGTAGTCAGATAAAAGTAAAATGCAACTAAACACAATAATAAATAATCAAATATTTCATGCATTTCACTGGGAAGACTTATCAAAACAGAGCATCAAGTCTGAGAGCATTCAGTCACCTTCTGTTTTCCATCTTCACAAGGACACCATAGAAAAAGGATAATAGGCCTTGCACTGAAGGAGAAGAGTATCGGCAATAAGCAAATTCCAAACTGGAAGAGTTAGAAATTCTGAAGTGTCACATAATGGGAAAGGTGTCTGTTAGTGTTCTTTTTATATACGTAACTAATAAAGTCAAAACCAATGTCCAGCAAATGTTCCTCTTTTTGCTGCATCCCGAACCCAAGTCTGCATCTCAGTGAACCCCCAAAACCAGACCATCTGGTGACAGAGCTTCAGCAAGGCTCCCTTCAGGGGCTTCCAATGCTTTTTACATTTCTAAATCCATCCTTCTTCCAAGAAGCTCAGGCTCAGAGAATGTGATTGCTTCAAGTCCTGAGCTTTGTGGCTGAGTGGGGATTTGAACCCAGGTCTCCCTAGTCCAGCAGAGGAAATAAAAGGCAGGGGGGGGTTGTGACAGAAAAATACACATTATGTAGGCATCATGACACAGGATAAATCATCCTGTGTGTTAGAGGAAAGACTAAGAAGAACTCAATAGAGTGAGGCATATTGGTAACCAGAGTGATTTTCAGAGACCACCACCACAAGGCCTATGCATGTTTGCTCAGAGGTCCCACCATGTTCAATGGGGCCTATAATTTTTGTCATCACCGCTGCATTCTGGATTGAAAGCAGAGTCAGGCCCTGGACACCCTCCAAAGGCAGCCCCACTGACCCTCTGCAGTCCAACTCTGCAGGTCTTATAAAGCCAGCCTTCCATCCGCACCATGCACAGCAAGTGCTGAGCCCACCCACACCAGGCACGGGGCAACCTCAGGCTCTGCCACAGATGCCAACCGGCCTGTGGCAAGCTGGTCTCCCAAAGCCCACACCTCCACAGGCAGGATTCAGCATTGCTACAATCTGCATAAGGGGGTGGTTTGGGGGCGGGGGGGGTTTAGTGCACACTTTCTCACTGGGGGCACACAGAGCACATTGCCCAACCTCCCTTGACACAGTAACACCAGAGGACCCATCCCCATTTTACAAATGCTGCCAGGAGGTGGGGAGCGCCAAGCACAATAATTTCATTAATGCAGCAATTCAAATATTCTGGTCTGTGTCCCAATTTCGGTGTTTAAGGGCTAGATGAGGGAGGGGAACCCACTCTTCCCCCACCCCTCTTCCAGTGCTAACATCTGAGAGAATTATCCAAGCAGAATGAAGGTGGGGGGTGAATAGAGAGAAGAAAACCAGGTTATAATTTGTCACGCTGTTTACCCCAAGAAAGATGAAGCGGAGAATTTTTAATTGAGTAGCTTCTCCCTCCAGACCTCATTACGGAGGGGAGGAAATAACTCGATCAAAAGCTTCAATTCAGTTGCTACACCGGAGGCATATATCCATATAGATGGAAAACTCAGGGAAAGAGAGAAGGGGAGAGATATGCTGAATTTCCCTGGTTTTCCTTCTTCCATCTTTCCAACTTGACTAAAACAGATCTACTGCCAAGCCATCAGCATTGCGCACCTGGGAGCAATATACAAGGTCAGAACACACGTGTGATATGAATGTGGTCGGAAGAGGATTTGGAGGACTGTCCCGTGCAGGTGTCATTACTCAATTTTGGACTCTGGACCAAACAATCGTCCAGCCCCCTCCCGTACCCCACATACCCTTTGTGGGGGGGCGCCTGGCCTTCTGCCCTGACATGCAGTTTCATTTTACACCTGCCAATCCTGCGTATCAGGAAGACCATGCTGGAGACACAAATCCTGGGGGGGCAGATGTGTCAGTCCGGCTAAGCAAGAAATCATATGCATCTGAGCTCACCCTATGATCAATCTGCTAATCTTTCAGATGCCACAGGACTTCTGTCACAAGGATTAAATCACAGAACAGGGTTTTTTAAAAATAAATAAAATTCAGTGTTGAAAGATAGATGATGGAGGACACATCACAAGGAATGGCAGCGAAGACGGGTTGACCCGGAACAAAGCAAAGAGACTGGGGGGGGGGGTCTTAAAGGAGGGTTCTGCTCTCCTTGCCTCTTTTCTGGATGGAGACTGTTCTCTCTCTCCTGTGCGCCCTGCATGAGGGAGATCAGCCAGCCATGGCTTGGCTAGCAAATCTCTCTCTCCCTCTCTGCAAGTCCCACAATAGCAGAGAAGAAAAAAGATGCCATGGTTGTGCCAGGAGGAGAAAATCTCCCTGCTTAGTCTCCATGTCTCCTTGCAAGCCAGACATTCACAGCCCAAACCTCCCCTGCATACAGGCACAACTGTTCATTCCTCTGAGCCCCAAGCCATAGCAACAGATTGGCCAGCGTAGTGGGTGGGGGGGGGCATTGCCTTGCCCTTGTCACCCACATCTTGGCAGAAAATGCGTAATAAAACAAAAGCACACCAATGAAATACCCAAAGGCATTGGGACTGTGACACCTCTAAGTGCTCTGCCCCCCCCCCGATAAATGTGTGCTCTTCGGTGGAGGGGGGAAAGAAGAAAAGTGGATAACATCTTCCCCCCCCCAAAGCCCCTGCAGTACACTTGCATGGTTTCTCATGCACTTTGCTCTGTCTGCCCCCAAATCACCTGCACTGCTTTAAAATAAATAATAATAACAACAATAAATACCTAGTGAGATAAGGCTATATGACTTCTGACACACAAGTCCACACTCTCCTTCCAGTAGGGAAGGGAACTGTGGGTGGAGGGTGGGTTTCTTTGCGGGGGGGGGGAGGGATGTGTAGAGATGGAAAGAGAGAGCAGGCAGGAAGGGTGGCAAATAGGAATGCAGCGCCCTAGCAAAAACAGCATCCTGCATTGCACTGCCAAAAGTTGAGCGGGGGAGGGGTATGAAAGGGGGGCGCAGGTGTGTCCTCTGAGGGCATTACCCACCCCCAATGCAGAGAGGGGAGGAGGAGGCGCCCTATTCCTTGGACCTCATCACCCCACCCTGTGCAAAAAGAGTGTCTGCATCCCCCCTCCCTATCCGAGAAGCGTAGCCTGCAAGGCTCCGGGTTTCTGCGCCTCTAGCTATGGCTCGATCGCCCCCTCCCCTGACTTTCGAGAATAAAGGAGCCCCCGGGAGCGGGTGGCATCCATGCAGAAAACACCCACCTCTGCTCAGGATGCACAGGAGAGCAGGCAGCCTCAAAGCCCTTTGCGCCCATCCCCATCCTCTCGAGGGCTGGGGCTTTGTCTCGCCCGCCCGCCCGCCCGCCCCGGGGGGCACAGCCCAGCCTGGCGCGCGCCCCGGCCTTACCTGGCCAGCGCAGGGCGGGGAGGGTTTGTCCTCCCCCGAGGAAGGAACCGGACTCCTTGCAGGCGGCCTGAGGAAGAAGAGCAGCAGCAGCAGCAGGAGGAGGAGGAGGAGGAGGAGGAGGAAGGGGGGAGAGTCTGGAGGAGGAGGAGGAGGAGGAGGAGAGCCGCCGCCGCCGCCGCCGCAGCTGCCCGGGCTCTTTTGTACGGCTCCTTCTCCTGCTTCCCAGCCACACACGGAGACTACTAATTAACCCGGGAAGCTGAGTGCGCCGAGCGCGCCCGGGAACCTGCATGGAGCTGGCGGGGAGCGGCCGCCCCGCGAGGCCAAGGCAGACTGCTCCTGCCCGGGGAGGCTTGGCGGAGCTCCTGGAAAGGGGCTGGGCGCGGAAGCTGGCCTTCGGGGTAGACTGCCCCTGCATGGAAGGCTCTGCCAAAGGAGACCCTGCCGTGCAGCTGGAAGCTGGCTTGCTTGCAAGCAAGCCGGGGTTCAAATGCAGACTGCCTTTGTGGAGGGAGGTTCCGCTGGAAAAGCCTTTGAGGTGCTTCTGCCTTCTGGCTAGTGCAGGCAGGGTTGGAGCCAGGATTCAAGGGGAGGCCGCCCCTGTACAGGGAGTTTTCACTTAAATAGTTATTGGGTTTCCTTGTGGTTATGTTGAGTTGACGCTGGGGTTATTATTAGAAAAAGAGTGTCCCTGTTTTAGGTGGCCACATTCAGCAAGGGCGGGGGCAAGGGCGGGATTCTCTGTGCCTGCAGACAAGAGCAACTTGGATCACCTTGCTTGCATCCATGCAGGCATCTCCCTTGCAAGATCTGGCCGAATGTGACCTCCCCTGACAGTGCAAGAATTCAATTTCATGACAATTCTGCATAATTTAAAACCAACATGAGGCTGTTGGGAAATCAGGACTGTAGCAGAGCACACCATGTATATATATAATGTTCTAATGCATCTGGGAAAGTCTATGCAAAATACTTTGCAACCCTGTGATATTACAATTTATATTTCCCCCTTTTTCAGATAGAAGAAACCTGAGGTGCGGAGACAGCAATAGAGTGGTACCTTGGTTCTCAAACTTAATCCATTCCGGAAGTCCGTTCCAAAACCAAAGCATTCCAAAACCAGGGCACACTTTCCCATAGAAAGTAATGCAAAATGGATCAATCTGTTCCAGACTTTTAAAAACAGCCCCTAAAACAGCAATTTAACATGAATTTTACTATCTAGCAAGATTGTATCCATTGTATCCATTGCTTTCATTGATCCATAAAATGAAAGCAATAATCAAAGTGGTACCTCAGGTTATGTACTTAATTCGTTCCGGAGGTCTGTTCTTAACCTGAAACTGTTCTTGACCTGAAGCACCACTTTAGCTAATGGGGCCTCCTGCTGTTGCTGCTGCCGCACCACTGGAGCCCAATTTCTATTCTTATCCTGAAGCAAAGTTCTTAACCTGAAGCACTATTTCTGGGTTAGCGGAGTGTGTAACCTGAAGCATATGTAACCTGAAGCGTATGTAACCTGAGGTACCACTGTACTATAAAATAAATACAACAGTATTGTAGATGATAAAAATTATCATCCACAAAGTCACAAAAACAAATTAACCAAAAAAGCCTCAAAAACAAAAACGCAAAATAAATAGCAAAAGCACCAAACTTAGTCTGTTCCGGAAGTCCGTTTGACTTCCAAAATGTTTGAAATCCAAGGTGCAGCTTCTGATTGGTGCAGGCGCCCTGGAAACAATAGCCAACAGCCACATAGGATGTTTGGCTTCCGAAAAACATTAAAAAAGCAGAATACTTACTTCCGGGTTTTCGGTGTTTGGGAACCAATGCATTTGAGAATGCAAGGTACCACTGTAATATCTAGCAGAACTAGGTGATTTGAACCCAGGACTCCAAAGGACTGGAAACTGCCCTTTGCTGGGTCTTTCTGGTCTAGCATTGTCTCCTCTGACAAGCACATTTCCCCCCTCAAATAATTCTGGGCGCTGTAGTTTACCCATTATAGAGTCAGAATTCTCAGCAGTGCCCAGAATTCTGTTGGGGGAAATGTGCTTCCAATGCACATTAATGGTGTAGTGTGTACACAGCCTAAGATCAGCCCTGGGGCCCTCTGTACAAAAACCAGGTGCTTTGCTGCTGAGCTACAGCCCTTCCCTCAGATGATGATCTACTACGAGCTTGTATTAATCCTGCTTCTTGCAAAAGTGTTTTGTTTTTGTGACCCTTATTTGTCTCATGCTATGGGAATGGTTTTGCGTAGGGTTAAGCAAAGAGCTGCAACTGACTCTCTAGTTCCTTAATTAGTGTAGATGACGGATGATGAAACAAAGGACCAACTTTTCAGCACACTTTGGTGAGGGATATGGATGGGACAACTGAAGATGGTTTGAATAAAGAGGAGTCTATATTTATTGTTAATTGCCATGACAGTTATTGGAAGAAAATGGAAATATTTAGAAGGATTAAATAAGGATTTATTATTTTATAGTCAAAACTGGTCTATAGCCACTGTTGAAAAATTAACTCAAAAATGAAAGTATGCTAGAGGGCAAATGTAAAAAAGATTCTTTTTCATCTACTTGGCAAATTATTTCATATATTATTGATGATAACAATGTTCAAAGGACTCCTGTGAAATATGAATTAGATCCATCCTCTAATTCCTGGATCCAGTGTGGATTTAATTCCTGGAATAGCCAGGCTAGTTTCCTGTTGAGGTCGTGGCCAGCATGGGCCATTAAGGTAACAAAGGACGTGGCTCTGTAAATGAATGAATGAATGTGTAAATAAACCATATGTCATATAAACAGCACAGTCTGCTGTACCTTATTCCAAAGGAAACCGAACCCTGGGGAAGCTCCTGGAACCCCTGGAATCTTACACTACTTGGAGATTGGGATGGCAGGCAAAAATATTGGAAACGTTTCAGAAAAGGGCAACCAAAGTTTTCAAGGGGACAGAGTGACTTCCCTATGAAGAAAGGTTGCAGCATTTGGGACTTCCTAGTTTAGAGAAAAGGTGTGTAAGAGACGGCATGGTGGGAGTTTATAAAATCATTCATGGCATGGAGAAGGTGGATAGAGAAGTTCTTTTCTCCTTCTCTCACAACACTAGAACTTGTGGAGATCAGATGAAGCTGAATGATGAAAGGTTCAGCACAGATCAAAGGAAGTCCTTCAAGCAGCACAGAGCTGACCTCTGGAACTTGCTCCCCAGGACCTGGGTGGCTTCTAGAGAGGTTTAGCCAGTGGTGGAGGAGAGGGCGACTGACAGCTGCCAGCGCCATGGTGGGAGGCGGGAATGCTTCTGAATCCCAGTTGCTGGAAGCCCCAGGTGGGGAGGGGACTCCTGGGCTCAGGGCCTGCTTTCAGGTTCCCCACAGACATTTGGCTGGCCACTGTGAGAACAGGGTGTTGGACTAGATGCCTCCCCCTTTGGCCTGATCCAGCAGCCTCTTCTGATGCTCTTAAATAAATAAATGTGCACAAGCACCACAGCAGTGCACACCCTGCCATTTCAAGCCCACTGGAACGTGGCCTAAGGTAGGTTCTGAACCACTGTTCAGAACATTTTAAAATGTTTTTAAAGCAAAGGGACAACCCACAGCTTGATTCTTAAAAAGCAGCGGCTGGAAGCTGTTTTAGGGTATGCTGAATACAGCCTTCATATGCCAGGCAGGATAGGGCCTTCAGTGGTGTGAAATAAATTGGTGGAGACTCTGATGAGAAGGGTAGGAGCACATTGAACAGGTCTCCTCTTCACCTGCAAAACATTAGACAGCATAGCATTGAGATTCTTTCAATATTCTTGTTCATAGGCTTTTTCGCTGGATTCTCTCACCCTGCCTTTTAGGGGTTTATCCTCTTTAGAAGGCCATCAGTTTCCTTTTGATATACGTAAAATGACGTTACAGATGGAAAAGCAGATAGACCAGCCCTCCAGTTAAAGTGGAGCAGTTACAGCACTTGCGCCCGTTTCTGAAACCAGGCCTTAATGAAGTCTCTTACAACTTGGGGGTATTACACATTCATCTATACATTAGACATTGCCGGGTGATGAATTATTCAGTTTTGACTGAAGGTAAAATTATAGCAGAAATCAAAGTTTGCTTTCTCTCTGTGTCTGCTCCAGAAAGTGCTATATAAAATGTGTGAGTTTAATGTGCTCTTAATTAGGGGTGCTATTAAGAAGGTGTTTTATGCTCCCCTTAAGGAAAAGTATAAAAACATAAAAACAGTGGAAGAATTTGAATATTTTACCATAACCCTGATACTGCAGTTCATTAAAAGGCAGATGACGGGGGAAGCAGGAAATGCTATGCTCAGCCACTAGGGGCCATTTTGGGGGAATGGGGATTTTGTGGGGCAATTTTTAATTTCTCTGTGATTGGGCAATCTATTTATTTTTAAATCATTTATTGAAACAAAAATGTGGTGTAAACCCCCCTTTAAATCCATATTAACGAAAAGAAAAGAACTCACTCTGAAACTCACCTACAGTGCTAATATGCCCAGGAACCTCACCAAAATGCTGGAGAGGGTTTTTAAAAACGTTGGGGGGGCTCGGCCCCCTCAAATATTTTATTGGGAGGGGGGTGAAGGGACCTTGGCCCCTAGGAGTTGGCTCCTCTGATGCTGAGGGTGGGCAGCCACAGTGAGGTGTTGGAGAATGGAGTTCCCAGCTGCCCTCAGACCAGTAAGCAATGCTGACATCAGACTAGGATGGAGGAGAAGTTTGGCTCACTTTGCATTTTCAGGGTGAACTTCTCTAATTCACATTTCCTGAAACAATACATGAACCAGACACCAGGCACTCTTTGAAATTCTCGTGTTTCTGAATTACCTCTATCTGAGTAATGTGTACAAAAGCACATATGCTGGGTTAAAGCATCCATACAAATGCATATATTAGTGAAAATAATGTACCAAAAAGCATCATATTGCCAAGAAATTGCTTTGCAAAATGTGTATACCATGGTACCTCGGGTTATAGATGCTTCAGGTTACAGACGCTTCAGGTTACAGACTCCGCTAACCCAGAAATATTACCTCGGGTTAAGAACGTTGCTTCAGGATGAGAACAGAAATTATGTGGCGGCGGCACAGTAGCAGCAGGAGGCCCCATTAGCTAAATTGGTACCTCGGGTTAAGAACAGTTTCAGGTTAAGAACGGACCTCCAGAACGAATTAACTTCTTAACCCAAGGTACCACTATACTAGACAAAATTGCATACAAAAATCCATTTTTTAGGGAAAATTTGCTCTATACAGTAATGCTGACTAATATCCATTTAGTTTTTTATTTATTTATTGGAAACTGGTGCAGAGCATTGAGCTTCAGACTGGTAAAACGAGAAATAGGGAGTAACTGAAATTGATGTATTTACCCCTAAATAAAAGATAAGAAGTGTCATTGGCTTCAGTGCAGAAAATGGGATGTGGGAGACACCATATTGGCTTTATCTCAGGCAGCAAGGTTTCTTAGGAACCAGCTGATGACATGGCTCCCCAAATCAACACAGACTGTGGAAACTTCACATTGGACTTCAAGCATCTGGCATTGTGTGCCTCCCCATTCTTCCTTCAGACTCTGGGTTCTTGGTTTCCAAATGAGATGCAAAAGCTGCTCTCATCAGAAAAGAGAATTGGGGAGCCATGGCATCAGCTGGTGTTGGTCCACTGTGCTTCATTAAGTCCAGGGTCAATGCAGCCGTCTACCAGGAGAATTTGGAGCACTTCATGCTTCCATCCGCAGACGAGCTTTATGGGGATGCTGACTTCATTTTCCAGGACTTTGGCACCTGCCCACACTGCCAAAAGTACCAAAACCTGGTTCAATGCCCATGGGATTACTGTGCTTGATTGGCCAGCAAACTCACCTGACCTGAACCCCATAGAGAATCTATGGGGCATTGCCAAGAGAAAGATGAGAGACACGAGGCCGAGCAATGCAGAAAAGCTAAAGGCTGCTATTGAAGCATCCTGGTCTTCCATAACACCTCAGCAGTGCCACAGGCTGATAACATCCATGCCACGCCGCATTGAGGCAGTAATGGATGCTGGTTTCATTTAATATTCTAATTTTCTGAGATTGTTAATTTGGGGTTTTCATCAGCCATGATTATCACAATTATAACAAATAAAGGCTTTGACATATCTCGCTTTGCATGTCATGAGTCTATCTCTTATATTAGTTTCACCTTTTAAGTTGAATTACTGAAATAAATGAACTTTTCCAACATATTCAAATTTTCCGAGTTTCACCTGTAAGCTGATGTCAGTTTTGGTCCCAAGGCACACAAGAAATCCCCCCCCCCGCCCCGTTGATGGTGCTAAGCATGTCTGGGTCTTATCTGTGTCTGGGTGGGTGACCATCTGGGAACCACATATATGTAGCCTTAAGACCCATGACGGGAGGTGGGATATAAATGCAAGAACCAAGATTCTACTGCCAATCTTCTAAAGTTCTGTAGGTGGAAGGGAATGTGGTGCCATCTTGTCCTTGGCCTCAGACAGCAAGATGTCTTAGGCTGGCTCTGAGCAAATTTCAAGGTTATTGAGCAACAAAATCTATTCTGCAAGTCTAACATCTCCCTGTGCACAGTAAAGGTACAGTGCAACTACAGAGATCGTTCAGTTTGTAACTTGAGAGTTAATTTGGCTACCAGTAAGTCATCTAATCAAGAGGCATTGTGGTGGTGGATCTGTTAGCATGTGCTGCAATTGGCTGTGTAGGTCTTTGCAAGTTTTATCTCAGTATGGTTTAGTTGAGTGTCTCTCTGCTATGTACAAGGCCTGCAGTAAGAAAGACAAAACTTCTCTCTGATTCTATTCTCCATTTGTTTTCCCTCAAATTATACACTGTTCTTCAGTTTTCTCTAGTAAAGTGTTATCAGGATTTCTTTTCTCTCTCTAGACCCCATTTGCATTATTTAAACTGCTCCCTCTTCAAAACCAACTTCTCCTGTCCCGGGTATTGCTGTAACTGTTCTTCAGCTTGTATAGGGCAGTCACCTACTGCACCTATCCTGCCAGTCTGACAGCTTTTGTGCTCCTTCTTGTCAGTGGCAAACCAAATGTTCAGCAATATTGTGTGGTAGAGTCCTTCTCAGATTGTACCCAGTGTTTCAGTAAACTAAGACTGCAATCTTATTCCCAGCCACCTGGAGATAAGCCTCATTGAAAGCGACAAACATGCATAAGGTTCATAGAATTGTAGAGTTGGAAGGGACCCCGAGGGTCATCTAGTCCAACCCTCTACAATGAAGGAATCTCAGCTAAAGAATCTCTGACAGATGGCCATCCAACCTCTGCTCAAAAACGTCCAAGGAAGTAGAGTTCACCAACTCCCACAGGAGAGTCCACCAACTCCCATAAGGTAAAGGTACCCCTGCCTGAGCGGGCCAGTCTTGACAGACTCTGGGGTTTGTGCGCCCATCTCACATCTATTGGCCGGGGGCCAGCGCTGTCCGAAGACACTTCCGGGTCACGTGGCCAGCGTGACAAAGCTGCATCTGGCGAGCCAGCGCAGCACACGGAACACCGTTTACCTTCCCGCTGGTAAGCGGTACCTATTTATCTACTTGCACCCGGGGGTGCTTTCGAACTGCTAGGTTGGCAGGCGCTGGGACCGAACGGCGGGAGCGCATCCCGCCGCGGGGATTCGAACCGCCGACCTTTCGATCGGCAAGCCCTAGGCGCTGAGGCTTTAACCCACAGCGCCACCCGCGTCCCTATAGTAAGAGCCAAATAGCTCTTACTGTCAGAAAGTTCTTCCTGTTTAGTCAGAATCTCCTTTCTTATAACTTGAAGCCATTGGTTCGATTCCTACCCTCCAGAGCAAAATAAAAGAAGCTTGCTTTATCTTCCATGTGACAGCCCTTGAGATACGTGAAAAGGCTATCATATCTCCTCTCAGTCTCCTTTTTTCCAGGCTAAACATACCCAGTTCCTTCAAGCACTCCTCGTAAGGCTTGGTTTCCAGACCCTTGATCATCTTGGTCTCCCTCCTCTGCACATGTTCCAGCTTGTCAACATCCTTCTCAAATTGTGGAGCCCAGAACTGAAGGCAGGATTCCAGGTGTGGTCTGACCAAGGCAGAAGAGAGTGGGACTGTGACTTCCCTTGATCTGGACACTAGACTTCTCTTGATGCAGCCTTGGATAGTGTTAGATTTCCCTCCCTGCTGCATCACACTGTGGACTCATGTCTAGCTTCTGGTGGTCTACTAAAACCCCTAGACCCTTTTTGCATGTACTGCTAGTAAGCCAGGTGTCTCCCATCCTATATTTGTGTATCTGGTTCTTCCTGCCTAAGTGCAGAACATGACATTTGTCCCTATTGAAACTCATTTTGTTAGTTTGGGCTGCCAATTAAAGCTCATTTAGTTTTAGAAAGAACTAGGTAGAGAAACAAAAATCATGTTTTATTATGCACCATCAGTAATAATTCAAAAAAATAAATGCAGACAAACTACTATAAATTATGCAGGTGACACTGGTGATCAAATGACAGCAAATATTGGTAATTAAAAGGTAATCAAAAGGCCCAAATTCTCATGCGGATGGGGGGAGGAGTGAAGAGTTGCTTAGCAATCATGGGGACCCAGACAAGACCATAAGCATCTCATGATTGAGTGAACCAATCGATGGAGTAGTCAATGAGTCTTTAGACAGGTGAACACAGAGAATATGATGATCCCTTGCTGGCTGTTTTCTTAAGGGAATACTGAAGGAATTACTGGAAAAACAAAAACAAAAACAAACCCAGACACCTCGCCCTTGCCTCACTTGTCACTTACAAATGTAGAGCAGGGTGATGGCAGATGACCTAGAAATCTACCAAATGGATGCAAAATTATGCCCAGAGGGAGAGCGTGTGTAAAATGCACCCAGCTTACTGTTGCAAGATACTGTTCAAAGGAATCCTAAGCCAGTCCAAATAAAATTTATTTTGGTGATGTTCAAGTGACTAAAAGGTGTCTTCCCAAATTAAGACTGGTGTTTCAAGATTCGAATTTTCCTTCTTAAGGCAAATCACATTATTATTAATGCTTTTCAGTCAGGGGAAAAACCCTCAATAACAAGTAAATCAGGAGTAGTAATTTTAAAACACAGAAAATATGCCTCATCTCCTCTCTTAGTATAGGCATTAATTTCTTCTTATCACAGTTAGGATCACAACTCAGGCTTGCTCAAGTTCCACTAGGACTCCGTTGCAGTCCTTAGGATGGAGGAAAACCACCAGTTTCCCATGGGCCCCAATTCTGGGCTCTTCACTCAAAACACGGATCTTCTTCTCCTTCAGTTCAGCTATGGCATCTGTTATACTGTTCACCTTTAAAAGAAAAGAAAACTTTTGTCTAAGAAGGATATGGTGGAAACAATACTGAATCTCAACATAAAAAAAGAAAATTGGATGAAGATCACAAGAGATGCGAAGGCTGGAAAACAGGTTTGTGCTTTAAAAACTAACAAGCCAAGGGCAGCCTGGCTGCTGCTGTAGCAAACCAAAGGCTGTGTAGGCTGGGCTTTCCCCACAGGGAGTGGCAGACCAGAGGCAGGACATGAGGGCAATAGCCCCTCCTGCCTGTGACCTCCAGCAACTGCGATTCAGAGAAGCCTGATCAGGTCTATATAGCCACTGGCAGCCTTATCCTCCTCCCAGAATTCATCTAATCCCCTTTTAAAGCCTTCCAAGCTGGTGGCCATCTCTACATCCTGTGATAGAAAATTCCATAGTTTAACCATGTGCTTTTTAAGAACTGCTTCCTTTCATCTGTCCTAAATCTTAGTTCAGATTTGTTGGATGATCTCAGTGGGTTCTACTCCTACGAGAAAGGGGAGAAAGGGGACAGAGAGACGCTCTGTCTCCACACCACACTAGGTTTTATATAACTCTTTCATATTGGTCCCTTGCTCGTGTTTTTTTCTAAATTAGATCACCCCAATTCACAAACAAGCTTCTCAAAACATACCTTAATGAGGGCTAGAAATTTGACCCCTTAAAAGGAAGTAAAGAAATCAGGTAGTAAAGAACCTTAGGAGTCTCAGAATTTCGAATACACTGCCTTACTATGAAGTAAAGCATCCAGGTTTTTCAATGTGATTTTAAAATAAAATTTCCAAAAAAAAGGAAAGCGGAGTGGAAATACCTCAATGCAGATATGGTGCATTCCTCCCTCCTTGTTTTTCTTCAGGAAACCAGCGATTGGGCTGTTCTCCCCTAGTGGGTGCAGAAGTTCCAACTTTGTGTTGCCCAGGTCCACAAAGACTGTGTAGACGCCGTGTTCAGGAAGGGGTACCATTTTGCTCACCTGAGCACCCAACACATCCCTGTACAAAGAGGTGGCTTTTTCTAAATTGGGCACTGCGATAGCCACATGGTTCAGTCGACCCAGTTTCCACAGAGACTTCTGAGCCAAGGAAGCAGCATCTGCCAACGTCCGTACTGTTGGAGCAGCTCTTTTTTGCAACCAACTGAGAAGCCCTGAAAAGAAGAGCGAGAGAGAAAGACTGAGAAAATAACCGCTTCTAAGCAATAAAACCAATGCATACCTTTCTCTCTTCTCCAGGGCATCTCCCCCATGTCATTACATTAAGAGATTTGCAATCAGGTACCACACAACACAAAATGGAAATAAGAAATCAGCAGAGGCTGAAGGGTCTCCCTGACATTAGTCCAGTGGACTTTCAGCCTTAATTCCCCTCAGCCAAAGAAAGCTGGCGTGGTGGGGTGGACAGAGTACCCAGAGGTCTTTGGGCTCCAACTCCCATCAGCCCCAGCCAGCAGGGCCAACAGCCAGGAAGGATGGGAGTTGGAGTCCAGCAATATCTTTCTTGTAAGGATTATAGCCAGTTAATGTATCTGAAGTGCTTTGAATGTTCATAGTATTTGATGTTAGGAAGTCTTATTATTATTCAATATGGGAAAGGTATTTACCTTTAGTATTAATAGACATTGGAAATACATTTACCAACATTTTCAGGGTTTGTTATGCTGAAGGAACTGCTTGCACAACTGTGACGTCAAGTAGGCTTGAAGCAGTTTCCTCCAAATATTCAGCAACTCCTTGCACCCAAGTTTGAGATTCCCAGGTGCCATACATGCTTTATGGGAGCTTTATGGGAGAAAACCTTTGGCATTTATCCTCCCAGCTGTTAAGCACACTGCAAAATGTCTTACTTTGTCACTTTCGCTAATGTGTTAAAATGTGAATATGAACAGGCTTCTGCATTTTTCCATCCCCAAATTTAGTCTGTCGTGGTTATCACACTTCCTAAACGCTCTTATTTCTGGAAACCATTACAGGCATGCAGCATGCCTGCTTCATGCTGAGCCGTGGGGAAATGCCAAAGGGCAGAGTTTTCGTTCAACTTTCCAAGAACTACTGGATCGACGTGGCATTCAGACTAATACAACTGGACGTCACTCTCCCTTCAGACTGGCACCATACATTCAGAGCAGCATCATGCCACTTCAAACAGTAATGACTCCCTCCCCAAAGAATCCTGGGTGC